>NC_090934.1:967878510-968181540 GCF_040938575.1 Ambystoma mexicanum
CAACGGCAGAAGGCACTATACAAATATGAAATAGCATAACATAACATCTAATCACACCTTGCATTGGTATTAGCCTTGCACCAGCTTAATAAGGAGAAGAGGGTCGGTCCTAGGCTCTAGCAATACCAGGGGGAGAGGAAATACTCTCCTACTCATGTCATAAGCCCCAAATGGAAAGGTTCCAATGGTGGGATAGTAGGGTGGGACTATTGACACCCTGAGATGAGGATGGGCTTTGATCTGTGCAGGGATGTCATTTCACCAAAATGCCTGGGGCCTCAAAGTGACATCACATGACCCTAGACCTCTGACATCACAGGAAGTGATGTTGTTTCACCCTGCCTCAAGTGAAATCACAGGAAGTCATGACACACAACCTTTCACCCCGTGAAAAAACAGGAAGTGCCATCACATAGCATTGTTCCTCAGTACACTAAGAAAAATATGGTTACAATATCACTGTAATATGATATACATTTCATACAAAAATGGATCACCATATGTAGCATCAATAAGAATGTGTATAGGCCCATAATACGAAATGACTGTGTCACGGTCATCTCGAGGTTCCGGACAAGGCAATACAAGCTGCTCCTGCTTGGTGTTGGTGTGCTTCTGCAGTCCTGTGCCACAGGGTGCAGAAACCTGGCATAGAAGAACGTGGAAACACGTGGTCACGGTGCACAATTACACTTAAGCTAATGCAACGTGCACCTAAGGAAAAAAAAGGCAAAGCAGCATGCGACAAAAGCAACAGCAAATCGTGACTTTCTGTCTTGCACTGACTTTGTCATCTCAAACGCCTGTCAACACCGAAGACACCGCTGAATCTGATCGTCTCTGCCCTCTTCAATAAGCCGACACAGGCTTTCTGATGTGGATGTGGAGGCGAGCATCAGGCGTTTCCACACCTGCACCTTTATAGTTTATAATTCTCTGTGGGTAAATAATAAAGCCTACGTCCTGTTATTTTCCATAATTCCTGTTTCAGTGTAATACGTGTAGGTCAGCCAATTGCCTCGTGCTGTTCCACATCTCGTGTGCCATAGTTATTTACTGTGTAGGAGAAGCAACTCAAAGTGCCATTGGAGCCATGTTCTGTCTGTGCTAGTGGGAATGGGCGACGCGGGCAGGTTAGAAAATGAACATGTTATGACGCGATGCGGGTACACGAGCACCACAAAGTACTGGGAGACGTGTGACAGACTTTCATACACTGGGGAAATAATTAGCACAGATTTCAACGTTCTTGGTTAAAAAAAAAAACACAAACGCACACTGGCTGTCACGCATGAGTTGGCATGTCAGATGTGTAGTTTAGGTTACATTTCATCCCTTTTCGGAATGGGAGTAACAATCATAAAGCCAGGAAAGTGTTCTGTTTTAGGCATGCAACTTTTCTAAATGATTGGCTGTTTTTCAAAACCATTATCCTATTAATACCAAGCATTACATGCAACAACAAAAATGCTGGAAGACGAGTACAGTCTACCGGGCACTCATATCCCTTTTATAGGAAACGTTTTGCAATGCTGCTATTCTAACAAGTGATGCAAACAAAAAAAAAACATTATCCGTCCCAGAATTCAAGAAAGATAAGATGATAGTCTAAATTCACTCAGTCAATTAAATTGCTTGCTTGCTACACTAACATCTGCGCAGGACATCTTTTCACAGGTCCGAAACCCAAACAGCGTCCACGCGACTGTTCAACTTCTGAGATAGGCACACAGATCAATATGAACTATTAGTACAGGGCTAAGAAGTGCTAAACTTGATTTTCATTGAGAGGACAATAAACACAATATTACATAAATTGCGTTGTGCAAATCGTGGGATTAGAATCTATATTGGTGATCAGTATTAAACAATATGAACATAGATTTAAAGTTCAAGTGTATTCCTGGAACACCCCCTGGAGATCCAATACAAGCCCTCAAGAGTGGCGCAAACCAAAGTTTCACACAGGCATTTTTTTCAAAGTTAGCATTGAACAATCCCCCCACGTCCAGCTTTGAACATTTAGGGCCCGATTCATGGAGTTCTTTGCGCAGAAAATAAAGTACTTGCGCACACAACTGCATGCAAATCCGCCTTTCTCGATTCATGGAATTGAATGCGCAGTACTTTTCCTTGACTTGCGTGGAGTTTGCGGCGCCTCTGCACGTCTCTGTGAGTAGAGGAACGCCTCGCGCGAGACTCCAAGCAGAGTGGGGGCCAGGCCTACATAGCGACCAAAATAGGGGGCGGAACATGCAGAATGAGGAAGAACACGTACAAATGTTGGCGTGCTGAGGGACAGTCCACAGTTAAGCAATCGCAATGCCCATACCAGTGCGAATCATATTCCTGGATTCAAACTCTGAAAGTCGGGTTGCGAAAAAGTATGCGCGCTTCCCGGTACACTTCCGGCACCTGATTGCAGCCGTAAACACTAGCGCATCTTTAAAGCACGCAATACACACGAAATGAAACGTATGCATCAACGATGAATCCAGCATTTGTCGAAGCAATTGTGCACGGACACCGCAGGAGGAGGATGGCCAGGGCCCAAATCTTTAATCCATGTGCCACCCTTTTATCGAGATGCCCGATGACCAGGGCTATGGCAGGTACAGGTCCCCACCCATATCATCCTATATCTGAAATGGGAGTGGGAAGATGGGCTAACATCACCCACCATGTGCTCCCAAGCCCTTAGCCTCCTACAAAAAGTGCTCAGTGCCTTACATTTCATGGCAACTTGATCTTTCCAGCGGACTACTGCCATCGTAGACGGTATCTCCAAGGCCACACAGTCACGCTGCCTACACCAGGTGCTGGTGTGGATAAATGCACAACCTTGTGTGCACCACCACATATATATGCCAAGAACACTGGCAGAAAGGCAAATAGTAATGCAGGACTTCGTTTCTGTGGCGCACATCCCACGAGTGCTTGGTGCAATAGATTGCACCCATGTTGCTTCATCCCCCCAGATTGACAGAGCACATATACCGCAACCGCAAACATTGGCACTCAATCAATGTTCAGGTTGTGTGCGTTGCCAAGGGCATCATAACTGAAGTGTATGCAAACTATCCAGGAAGCTCACACAACAGTTATATATTCAGGATGTCACCACCACACCGGAAACCTGGTAGCCCGCAAGCATGGGAACGCATGGCTCATTGGGGAGTATGAATGGACATGTACATGCATGCATGTTGCACACTGACCAGTATACACTGCCAACAAATGTTAATGACAACCATGTACACATTTACAGGGGGCAGTGCCTAGTCACTGAGCACATTCATGATGACGCCCATACGGAATTCCACCACACAAGATGAGGTAAGGTACAATACTGCCCATGTAGTGACTAGGGGAATAGTGGAGCACACATTTGGAGTGTTTAAGTCACGTTTCCGCTCCCTTGACCACTCTGGTGGTGTGTTGCTATATGCACCACCAGTTGTGTGCAGGATCATTGTGGCAGCATGTGTCCTGCACAATGTCACTACACAGCATGGTGTCCCAGTGGACATGCTGGTGGGCCACCACCCCCACCCACAGGCACGATCCTTGCGCATGGCTGGCCAAAGGGCACGTGGAGAGGCTGCATGTACCTAGCTGGTGCAATCCTACTTTGCGTAAAATCATGCCACTGTGGAGTGCACATGATCAAGGCACATCCCAGGTGTCATTCAATGATGACCATGGGCCAATCCTCCGTGCCCACAACAACACACTGAGAATGTGCCCCTGGGATGGCAAAATTGTGTGCATCCATTAGACATAAAACAACATGCACAAAGTGTGGCCAAATGAAAGACATGTAAGTGGGAATATACACCATCACCATGGTAAACATGCAATGAAACCACGCCTGAGGCACAAAAACATCACTAATGTCCCAAAAAATATCACTCAATATATGTGTTGTCACAGATAAATTCATCAACTTGTCAAATATCAATTATGAGCAGTTAAGCATTCATGGACGCCAAAAGTATAATTTCCACCAATCCCCATAAGCCCAATGCAATAGGGTTGCACATCTGTGTGAGAATGAGCATGACAGGCACAAACATATTCATGTTGCTGTGAGCGCAAAAGCAGTGGTGTCAGGATCCATATGTAACATACATACAGCCAATATGGAGACAATGCAACCCATATAAAAAAAGACACTGAACAGGACACAATTGACAAGTGAGACAAAGTGATTGACACCCCTAAATGGCCCCAGTCCCAGATGCAGCAACTAACGTAGCCATTCCATAGCAAAATCAACAGTGAGTCATGACCATAAGCAGCATGACACTGCACCATTCACCAACGCAGTGACAGAAACTGAAAAGAACAGAGTACATGTAGTACACCAAAAACAACACATCATAATAGACTAAGGGCCTCATTACGAGTTTGGAGTCAGCCATTCCCTTAATAAGGGCATGGCTGCCTCCAAACTTGGTTCCGGATCTGTGGCCCTGAATGGGGAAATACCCGGCCATTCTGACTTTGGAGGGCCCAGTATTTCCCCATTCAGGGAACCCGGACCATCCCCATTCCCATTTGAGCCCCCATATGGCTCAATGTGAATGGGGAGCATGCTAACAATGGGCCCGTTAATGACGGGCCCGTTGTGAGCATGCTGGTCCCCTCGCGGGACCCGCAAAGGATGTCTGGTCTGACCAGACGTCCTGAGCGGGTCCCGCGAGGGGACCTCGTAATGAGGCGATACAGGGTTAACGGCGCCGGCACCTTTACCGGCGCCGTTAAACCCTTACCGCCTCACTTGTAATGAGGCCCTAAAATTCTGATGACTGTCACATGGACAACAACTGTACTGCATGTAGACACCAAACCATACACATGAGACCACAAGTAGTAAGGCATAGTATTATCTTGCAGTCAATTAACCCATGCGAGGAAAGTCCTGGACCTGCAATGTATGTTACACAACAAAAACCTCATACACCGGCCAACCCATTGCCTGACCGCAACAATGCCCACTATACTCAGTGACATCAAAATAGTCATGTTGAATATGAGCAACAAAAGTGCACTGCAAGAGAAATGCACATCTTACATGTTTCCTATGCATGCATACGACTGCAAGTATCCCCTCAAACCCATCACCCATCACCTCATGACAAATGAATCTGCAGAGAAAGAGAAATCAATGTGAGCGCAGCGAACACATCCATGCACCCAAACATACAGCAATATGTGCCCCTCTGAGTGACATGCAAAAAATGCAAACAACAACTCACATACCGACCATCAAGATGTGTCCTGGCATACATGCAGCCAGATCTGCACATTGCATGCAAATCCAACACACAAAACACACACACTGACAAACACCCACCCACAACCCAGAAACTGCCTGAACCACTGTGAATGGCCATGTCACACCTACTACATTATCAAGCTGATCGCACATACTGCACACAGGCATCCGGCACCAGTCAACATGACAATGATCGGACCCACAAAAAGTACATCACTGAGACGAATAAAAGGCTGGATCACCCTGGCAGTATTTCCTATGCCAATACATGGCATTCCATCATCAGCGTAGCACAGGGACTGTACCGTGAACACTGGCAGGGGAGCAGAGGATGCGAAGCCCATGAACGTCTGAACCCAAAAACTCACCAATTGTACTGAAGACAGGATCTTGCAGAAAGCAGCACTGCACAGAGGCAGCTGTCAGACCGGAAGGCTGGGCACAGAGGTAACTGGCATGAAAAACACAAGCAGACATGACAAAGCAATGAGAAACAGAGACAAAAGACAAATGCATACTGACGGGAGCAGGCAACTGGAAAGTGCAAGGTAATGCAGACTTCACTGCGACTCGATTGCATCGGGTCAAATGTGCATAGAATCGAAAGTAGCATTGACATGCACCCAGCAGCTGTCAACATGGCGCTGTAATCCTTTTGGTGCACCATGCATGGAACATGCATGGTAAACAACAAACCCTGCTCAATGTAGTGTTCCTGGTGTCTGTCGACAACATAGAATCCCAAACATGTGCAAAAATGATTTCATGTTTGTGGATTATTCTTTGGTCCTCAAAATAAGAATGGTGAACCCTAACCAAGAAAGGTGAAATAGTGTCTTCTGTGTACATATTTCAATATTTGGGAATCATTGCATGGCATGGAATATCATGTGTCAAGCAAAGTGCAAGGAAACACACACCGCCACAACCATCAACACGTGTCACAGCCCACAAACAGCTGGCACTGCCACCCTCCTGACAACTCAACAAGAAACACCCTACAGAGATTAGGCACACACACAACTACGATCCCGCAACCTGTGGCACGATCATACGAGTGCAAAAAAGCATGCAAAGCCACATGAACATAACATGTGACACGTTCACCCACAAACTTGTACACGTGCCCCACACAAGGCAAACAAATATGAATGCACACAGTGCCAGACTCTGTGCTAACACCACACCCTGAGTGCCCTTCACTTACCTGCACAGGGTACCCACCTGACCTGCATACACAGCATCCCACTGGGAAACACATCCTCAAATTGTAAAGACATGCATTACAACAACATAAAGACAGTGGCCATCCATGAAAACCATTTAGGGTATCAGAAAACAGCCATAGACCAACCAGTGCAGAAGGTCCACAGGGTGCATGAGGGAGACAAGACACCGATTGAGAATTACCTAGGAGTGGAGAGTAGCACAACAGAGAGAGAGAGAGGGGAGGGACAAGTGAAAACCATAGCAAGGAGTATACTGTCTGGAGTGGAGATGGGGATGGACATGCCCAACATCACTGTGGATGAGGGCACATAGAAGTCGGTTTAGGGAGGATGATAGTGATATGAATACCTCCGGAAGTACCATCATGGAATGAGATCACGCAAGGCACACAGAAGGAAAATATCCATATGCAGAGGCCATGAAGGACAAAAGTGGTGGATGGTGAAGGGCATGCTGGCAAATAATAGGTACATGTGTAGGGTCAATCGGTAGCCTAATCTCACACAAACCAAGGCATGCATTACACAACAAGACACATGTACCCCACTTCCACGCAACTGAGGCACTGAAAGCATATATCCCTACCCTACAACAACCAACATATACCCCAGTAAATGGATATGCAGCTGTGCGTTCACTCCCAACAAACCACACCCCCTATGTGAGACTCCCTCAGTAATTGTGAATCAATTCCCAGGCTCACTTGAACCTGGCAAAGGAACGCTAGATAAAGCCAAGCAGTGGGAAATGGAGGATGTCAGACATGCATGCAGCTACATTGTGTTGATGCAATGTACACCCGTAGACTGTGGCATTAAACATGAAGTAGAAATTAAAACCAGAAAACATGTAATATACACCATTGATGATAACCAACAGTACAAAAGTATGTACAAAATGTCACGATACTGGGTAACACAGAAGCAGTCAGTCAGTGGTACACATGTGCATATCTGTCCAAACCAACATGCATCAAGTGTGACAAACATGTCCTGTGGAGTCAATGCACACAAATGTCCACAACAGAGTCACCAGAGCCCATGTCATGAATCGCTGCATTGTAGGTTGTGCATACAAGCTTATCAATGTGAATGAGACATGTTCTCATTGAAGACAGTGGCCTGGCTGGGAGGGACATGTAAGGGGAGAAGGAAGAGGAGTTTGAATTGGCAAGGGACGGTTAAAGAGTAGTGTGCACAGGGAGAATACCTGCAGGGCATCAGTGGGCCAAGTGTTGGAGAACATAAACCCCCAGAGTGCAGAAGCACCAACAATGCATGTGGCCAAGCAGTACATGGATCCACACTGAACACAACACTGACAATGAGGAATGTGACAATAGTGCTGCACAATCACTTCCAAACATGCTGTCAACATCATGAGCGCATCCACAGAAAGAATGCACTGGCATAGAAGTGCTAATGCACATACACACACATGCATGTGTACAGACACACATCAGCACAGACATTCACCGTAACACAAGGTGAACACCACCAGCTGCTCAAGATGCATGAAGAAACCATGGGGAACAATTACACGAGCAGAAAATGCAAGACTGTGCACATGCTTACCTGATGATTGAGCCAGCATGATGTGATTCCAGCATCACCTCCACCAGGAATTGTGCCTCCAAATGCGTGACAGGAGGTCCAGTGCCTGGCTGAGGGAATTGGGAGTTGGGACCTCAAAGGGTGCAGGGTGCCTCCCCCAGGAGTGCAGTCACCGCCTCATTCCAGAGCACTCTAACAACATGGAACAAGGCTTTATAACAGCCATAGCGCAGTACCATACATACAGCACACATTTGCCAATATTCACTCAACCCAAAGTTACCTGCACATGCCATACCGTCCACTGTGATGCAACTATGGCAGTTGACCTCAGTGTAGATGGCTGCATATCCACTACTGCATACGTCATGGCCTTGAGAGGGCAACTGCACAACTGAAGTGAAAAGGTAAAAATCAAAAAGAAAAAAAAAAAGAAAGGGATGAACAAAACACATGCCAACAACTGGGCCAGGGGTCCTGAAATCAAAGACAAAAGTGTTCATAACAAAGCAAAGGACACCCAAAAAAATAATAATAGGCCATAGACATAAAAAATAAAAATATAAGAAAAATTGTCCATCGTGGATGGGGGGCGTCCACCCTGGAGGGGGGAGAGGGAGGGAGCATGTCAATGTGACTATTAAAATAAAATGAAAAAACCCTCCATGGGCTCATGGACCTCACTCCAACGGTGAACCAAGAGGCATGTCTGTGCTGGGACCCCCATGTCTGCGGTTGATAGTTCAGCTGGGCGTAGTGCTGGAAGCAGACCATGCAATACCAAGGCCTGGTCTTCAGAGGCGGCGGCCATGTGTGACACTGATGAATGCACCAGCACAGTTAGGGTGTTGATGTCTGTATGCATTGCATCATGGAAGGCAACAGAGTCTGTATGTGCAGCCACCCGTGATGCACAGAGTTACTCCGAGAGTGACTGCCTCAAGGCAACAACCTCATCATGGATTAGTCTCCTTGTGGCTGTTTGTTTTGCATGGAGTGCTGTCCTCTGAGCCTCCATCTCAAGCCTCAAGGTCTCTCTGTGCACCTGAGAGTCTGCAGGCAGGGACGCTGGCAGACACCCCAGATCAGCCCATCGGCCCTTGATGTTGGTCTCCATGAACAGTCTGTGGGAGTGGCATGAGGACCACATGACCCGCAGCTGTTGCTCTACCCAGGCAATATCTGCTGCTCCCACTCTGTCTCCCCAGCCTGCACACGTCCCCCACATGTACGGGGCCCATGGCGGCCGGATGCAAGGTGCAAGGGACCATGTCCTTTTCTGTGGTGCCTCTGTCATTGGCTGCAGGTCTGTATCCCTCCCTTGGACATCAGGCCCAGGACCCGATACCGATACCAATTCAGGGGAGGGTGGTCTTACAGCAATAACCACCGCAGATAGGGGTGCCCCCACTGACTGGCCTTGTGAAGTCAGCCGCCAGCCAAAGACTCACGGCCCTGACTGATCCACCCATTGGGGCACTAACCTTTGCCCTCTTTGAGGCATGCACATCTGGTTCAGCGTCAGAGACATCCAAGTCAAAAGAGTCTGAAGAGTCTGCAGCATGACTCAGGATGGTCAGCACAAGTGGGTTCTCATGGCCTGCCACACTGGTTGTCTGCCGCACAACTGACTCTTCCTCCTCCTCCTCTGCATCTGGTGCATTCTCCTCTACACATGGACAGAGAAAGAGATATTGATACATGTCAAAAGGGATAACAATGTACATATGCTCAAATGAGTACTCTGACAAGAAATGGCATGACATGCACCCATCAGACAATGCACATTCACACACTTGGTCCAATAAGCAACAGATGCATGGCATTTGCTGACAAGTGCCCCAACCCTCTCCCCCTCCTCCCATCATGTCCATGCCAGAACGGGGCACATTGACATTCAACAGTGTTGTAAATGCACAATGACGGGACATTCAGCTGTCACGTCGCCACACAAACCAGGGGAAAAGTAATGCACATGAGATATTTTAATGTACAATGACATCACATGGGAACAGCCAGACATCCATATCCACAGACAATACCACAGTCAACACATGACACACAAATCAGGTCTGGGCCAGGGAACAGGAGACAATGAGGACCTGAGGAAGGCGTGGAAAGGGAAGAAGCCCATGAGTAGGTACAGCCGAAAGTGTGACTTCTGGTCAAGGTCCCTGTAGTGCAGTGAGATGGAGAGTGGATTGGGTGATGTGAACAAGGTCCACCAGTCCACAAGAGGATGAGGGCAGTGGCCACATGGAATGGTCACAGAGAGTGGGACGGTAAAACGGAGCATGCGTTACAATGAGTAGGCTCTCTGTGGCAATGGAAGTGAGTCAATGTGTATGTGGTCGGTGGACACTCATGCAACCACACTCTGGAAACATGACAATGGCCCTCATTACGACCCTGGCGGAATCCGCGGTGCTAAATGCACCGCGGAGCATGGCGGAAAGCCGCCGATAGCGCCATGGGGGTTGGCGGATTTACCACCCCATGCCGACCTTGGCGGAGCGGTAAATCCCCAATCCCCATTTTACCCTTCCCCATTCCCATTCTTGCCCCATAGGGTATAATGGGAGTGGGGAAGGAGTTAATTACGCCGCCGTAAAGTACGGCGGCGTAATTAACAACGAGGTCCCTTAGCGCCATGGTTTTCTCCGCCCGGTAAAACCAGGCGGAGAAAACCTCCATGGCGCTAAGGGAACTTGTAGTACGGCGGACGGGTCCGCCGCGATTAGCGCTGGCGGAAACCCACTCCGCCAGGGTCCTAATGAGGGCCAATGTGCATTGACGGACAGCTCTGATATGCATTGTGACAAGGAAACCCATAGCAGCAGGGGAAAAATGGAACATGCAACTCTGCATGACATGGAGTGTAAGTGGTACTTTGTGTTCATGCACCGGTCTAGCGGTGCAGAGTGAAATGCAACAAGAATGTAGCCATGAACACTACTTGAAGGTGTTACATGTTTCACAAGTGTTGGGGGAGTACCCTGTGGGGTATGTGTCCTGTCACACAGACATTTGCCACAAATGGCTGCCACACGAGCTACGCCCAGCATGATGGCTAATTGACATGAGTCTGTACGTCACAGGACATGCTTTACCCGGGGTTGTCATACAAATGCAGCCAGATGTCCCAATACACAATTGATATGGGTGATGCATGAGTGGCAATACACAAGATGCGCAATGACGCAGACTCACCTGATGTGTTCTCATAATTCTCCATGCCTCCCATGCCTTGCAACTGCTCAGTGAGGACGCATTGGCCCATGGCGTCTTCATGTAGTGTCAGCTGCTCCTCCTCTGGTGGCCCCCCTCCAGGTGCCAGTGCAGAGGTCAGGTTGATACTCAGTTTGTGCTGGCTGTGATGGGTGAGATCATTCCAGCTCTTGATGACATGTTCCACTGTGTGCATCTCCAACCCTAAGGTGTTTATCTGTTCCATGACACACTGCCAATGCACCTTACTTTGTGCGACTGTACGTGTGCACCCCACATGTCACGATGGTGATCCGTCATGTAGTCAATCAGGATCTGGAGCTCCTCATCAGAGAAATTCTTCTTCCTGTGTGGACCAGTATTCTGTGCCCTATCTTGGGATTGAGCCTCTACCTGCTGTGCAGGGCGTCCCTTCCTGCCACAAGTGGCATGGGGGGGGTTGGAGCAACCGCAGCCTGGCTGCAACCACGTTGACATCCAGGTGCCAGGCCACCTTTTCACCGACCACCTGGGCCTATGGCAGGTGTTTCACCACCACTTCCCAACCACCTGGGGCTGGGGCAGTTGTTTCACCACCACTTCCTGACCACCTTGGGCTCGGGCAGTTATTTCATCACCATCACCACCACCCCAACCCGTCTGCTCCTTTTCCCTTTCGGGCCTTTCCACTCACATCACAGGTGTAAGGGGTGAATGGGAGGCACATCAAGTTATTGTCCTGGGCAATGTGAGTCAGGAAACAGTCTACGTGATGTACAATTTAGATGTGTGGTCCAGCAAGGCTCAAATGCACCCTAAATGAGAAAAATATATGGTAGGGGATACACAGTGGCACCTAATAACACAAAAAGTGCATACGTGACACCCGGAAAGCTCCCAAAATTGACAAGAGAGGTACACAATACGCAGTGGCAACCACAAACAGAAAAAGTGCGTATGTGACAGACCGCATGCTTCAAAATGTGGATAGATGGCACGCACATCCATTGATGCATTTACTTGTCAAGCCTATGGCAGTGAGGCAGAGGGCTGTGAACTTCGGTGCAAAGAAGTTGACATCCTGGTGCATGAGGTCCTGGCGAATCATGATGCCCTCTTCCACCCATCAATGCAACGTGGCAAGGAAGGATGTCTCCAGATCTGTGAGGACATTACAACTGCCATCAATGTGGAGGGGGTGGCAGTACTCTGCTACAAGACCGTCCATAAACGCTGGGAGACCTGAACTCCAGGACCCATGGCAAGGCATGGTGCTCCCTGAAGGCCGGTGCAAATGCAGAGGTGCACCATGTGTGCAGGTGCAAGTTGTACACCAACAACATGCGGGTCCTGGCAAGGTTCTAGCTGGAGTTGCATGCCCAGGTCTCTGAGTTGCAACAATGTCTGGAGTCGGCTGGTGAGTAGGACTTTGTTGTACTGCTCGACAGTGCATGTGTGTTGTGCATGTGCTTGCATGTTTTCAGTGACCCCCTTACTTTTGCCGCATGTATGTTTCAGTGACAAACATCTCCATGCAGACCCGAGACAAAGGTCCCCATGTGGGAAATCAGACATGTGCGGATTGGGAAAGCACTGTAATTTGCATTGTGTGTTTTAGTAAATTTGTGCAAACTGTGCACATGCAATGTTTCTTGTGTCCGAGACTGTGCCTGGATGGCAAGTGTGACAGTTGAAGGAGTGCTGATCATGTCATGTGCATGCATGCTGCTCATGTTGTTGTGGCGACATTAGCAATGTGTGACTATGCATCATTCACGTCTGGAGGTCACACATGCATTTGGATGTTTGGCGTAGTCACGTTTGGGCATTACAGTTTCTGGGACTGTTTGGTCATGGCACGGCTTGTGATGTGTGTGCATGCCATGTGAATGTGCAGGGTGTTCTAGGGGGAGGCAGAAGAGGTGACTGTTGCAACCCAGCCTATTGGGTCAGGTGGGGGTGTCAAGGTGGGAATGCATGCTGCAGTCATGTCCCCTGTCCCAGGGGCATGAGGCTGTGCAGTAGACCATGGAGGTGCCTGTGCAAAATCCTGTCCCTGGGCCATCTGATGCAGGACTGTGCACCTCCCGGGATGCCTCCCATTGCCGACTGATGTGTCGATCCGGGATCATGTGCTGCCCCTGCTGACTGGCTTTATGAGGCAGATTGCAGTCATTTGTGATGATGGGCAAGGTACTCATAGTCTGCTTGCCCATCATCACAATGAGCTCTACCCTGTTGTGGCCTTGCTGGCAGAAGGCCTGTTCCCTGCTGGACTCTGCGGGCTGTTCACTGCTGCAACCAACTCCTCGGCTTCCTCCTCTTTGCACCAGCCGTCCTCTGGGGTGCCATCTGGCCCACATACCAGCAGGGCCCCCTGTGCACTAGTCCCACCACATTACCCATCTGGTGGAGCTTACATCCCCTAGAGGTGGGAGTCACAGGTACAGCAGCTGAGGTGGTCAGTCACATTTCTGTGCTCCTGTAATAAGACGTCCTGCAGCATGATGGACTACTTTTAGTGGAGCTAAGTGAGCAGCTGGGAGCACTGTCAGGAGAACATTTGCCCCATTGATGTGCAAGACCACAAGGGCCTGCACTATGGTTCGGAGGTCCGGCAGTGAAATGAAGGGTTTCATTTTGTCAAAGGGTAGAGATTCTGAGCCAGGCTATTTGGACCTTTTTTGGCAGCATGTTTCTGGAATGACAGACTGCTGTCATTTATGAAGCCTAAGGATTTTGCTGAGTCTGAGAGCTGTGGATCAAATTCTTCTAGGCGCATCTCATTGAGCCGTAGTTGGAGGAGTTGTTTTTCAGCGGGCTGACCGATAAGGACGAATTCAGTCTTGTATGGATTTAGTTTGAGGTAAGCAGTCGACATCCAGGACTGGATGATGATTAGGTAATTGCAGAGACGAAGGATGTCCTGCGTGCTATTTACCCTCATGTACAGAGTATCGTCTGCCTATTGGTGGATCGCTATATTGAGGAGAGTGCCCAGAGCAGGAGACATGGAGTCGGTTAGAACACTTTGCACAGCATACCGTACTTGTTTTGTGTGGTTTGTTGCTCGCTCATGTGCCATTGGTTTGGTTTGGTAGATATGTAGGCTGTCTGGGTGTGTAGTGTTCCAGAGTTCTGGATTTCATAAAGACTGGCATCCCCATTACATAACAAATGATAGTGTATACATAAAGTGCACATTGTGTTATACGTCACAGCATAACAAATGTCAAGGCGCAGTAAACACTAATCATCTAAATTCTCTGAAGAGATTTTGAACTATTGATGTTATCTCAAGGGTTTTAGTAGTCATTGCAATTAATTGCATTTGGAATGTGACATTAGCCAGTACATGCACGGCCATTCGCAGTAGGTGCGCTCAAAGAGTCCAGAATGTGGGGTTGGGGGAGGAGGGTCCCCTGATAATGAATATAAAACATTGAGGTCACATGTTCCTTATCCTTTTTGCTTTTGCCAGTTTCTAGTGGTTCTCTCGCGGTATCCTACAGGAATTAGAGAGAAACATGCACCGCAGACTTGACAAAACACAGGCCAGACTTCCCCAAACGTGAAAGGGTTTGATTTTAATATCGATGAGTTACTTTGTTGATCTGTGTGGTTGGCTCAGCAGTTGGATCAGTGAACTTATGTCTGCTTTTGTAGATGGGGTACTGGGAGGATAAACGCAAGAGTTTCAGTGGTTCCAAAAGTGTACTGGGGATTGTAAAGTGAGCATGGTATGATGAATTCAACGTGGCATACAGCACTGGCATATCTTAAATGTAACTATTCTGCCAATATGTTATAATGGTTCTTGGGTGGAATTTCTACTTTGTAGAATTCCACCCATGCTATGATGTCATGTTGCATGTGTTTACTGATGGTTATTGTTCCACATTCCAAGAATACAGTTGGTGGTTATCTGAAGAGCTGTACTGTAGGCTCAGCACTGCTGGGATGAGGCTGGTTGCCAATAAAGGAGTTCACTTACCTACTGTGTTCCTTCTTTACGACACAATACTTGATTGCCCTTCCTTTGAGAACATTTCAGATGGGCACGGAGTCTCGTGCGGCACAGAAAATGCAGCCCAGGGTCTAGGTGTTATTTGGTGCTCTAGAAATAACTAATTTACACTATTCTATTGAAGAATTTGATTTTACTGAGCAGAGAAAGCTTCTGATGAGTCCATATATTTTCCATCTATGCAACAAAAACAGCGTCGACATTATACCATATGTAGTAATGGGCCGATCTAATTAAAGAAACCATGTATTTTTACATAAAATAGGAGCTCGTTTCTGCCAACTGTGTGGGGGAAAGTGTCAAACATGATTGTGTTATTTATTGGACTAACATTAGATAAAATAAATCTACAGACAGTTTTAATAAATAGCTGGTCAAATTATTGAAGGAAATCAAAAGCATCTCACTACTTAGAGGGATACATTATGATTCAATCACTAAATAAATACATTTAAAAAAACAACACATGTCCTTTCCCTTGGTAATGCACACGAGTCAACAGCATTTAAACACAGAAAAGCATTCTTTCTTGATTACAAAAACATTTGAAAACCTTAAAAATGATGTATTATTAAATACAACAATAAATACACTAAAGACCATAATAAAAATTGAAAGACAGTACTAACAAAGAGCAATCATTTCATTGGGATGAATGATGCCATTGTAATGAACAATGCAACATAAAATGCCTTTATAGACCTGCGCTTGTAAAGTCTCTTGAAAAATGATTTTGCAAAGTGGGTCACCCTAGATGAGCCAGGGAAAATACAGCGGCCCCAGATGCTTGTACATCCATAACAGAGGGAGCCATTCTGTTCTGAGTAAATGCTGCCTGCCAGCAGTAAATGCCCCCGTAGTAGGGCATAGGCAGCATGCCTCCAGCATCCTGCAGGTTTGAGCAGCAATCTGCCCTCTCGCGTCTGCAGGGGCGTCGGAGACACATACAATCTGGGGGGACAGGGGACATCTTGGGGACTTTGCTTTATTTATTTATTTATTTATTGTGTTTTAGTCAAAGAACTCGACTTTTCACAAAATTAGAATTAAAATAGCAGTATGTATTAAATTACAAATATCACTGTATAAAACAAGAGAAAAGAAAAGAAAACAGAAGAAAATTAAAGGATGCAGCAGCAAAGAACATGTCTTTGTATGTTGCATTTCTGGATTTATCATCTGATTATCAGCTCATGATAAGAGACAGGAAATAACAATTACTTCCAGTGGACCACAGCTAGGACGGCAGCTCGTTAAGAGGCAGATCATCTGTAAGTGGACTCCTGTCAAATAAAGGAGTTGCAGCCTTTTCTACCAAATGCAAGTTGCTCCTTATTTTGTGTGGGGCAAGGAGACGTGTGTGTCTCTTGGAATGGAAGGATGGTGGTTTCAAAGAAAGAGGAAATCTTGTTTGTACATCTGAGTAAGCCCTATTATGGGAGTAGAGGGACCAGATGTGTGATGTTGCTGCTTTGACTGTCCTCGGGGGAGGGGGGTCGTGGGGGGGGTTACAGCAAACAAGGAGGATGAGCGATCGCAAGCGCATCCCCTTATAAGCACTCCTGAGGTCCGCGGCCGGATGTGTCGGACCCGGAGGATGCCTAATAGGTGGAGTGTATGTGGACCCAGGGGGTGGCCAGAGGGGCAGCTCGCTATGTGGGCTGCCCCTCTAGCACCCCTGTGAGGGACGGGCCAGCCTCTGACGATGAGTTTGGTCCCTCTTCTTCCATAGAACAAAGAAATCCACATTTTGGAAAGCTATGTCCCCTGCACACTTTCCATAAGGCAGTAAGCCTAAAAGATATAATGGCAGGTCTGTCTGGTTTAGGAAAGACTTTTTTTTTAAAACACATTCAGTGTTTCAACTTTAAAGTGACAGTGTTCTGTAATCCAATACATTCAAAAAATGACATACAATAATTCAGTTAGTTTAGGGGAAAAGATGTCTTCTCCTTTTTATTATTTTCAGGTTGGCCTAACGCGTTTCGAGATTCATATTCTCTTCATCAGGGGCATATATTTTCAAAAATTCTTTCACATTGATCTACAAGAAATTAATCAGACATTTATTCATGTTTTGAAGGTCAGAAAAGAATCAAATAACAAAGTTAAATCACTTTTTTATAACCAAAAATCAAAAAGAATTTATATAGAAGGGCAAATGGTTTGCTGTGCTGGATTCGCCATTTTCCATGCTTTCAAGAACAGCTTGAGTGGAAACCAAAATAACATATTTTGATATGCTAATCTGCCGTTTTGTGAGAGGTAGGCGATTTTGGCATTTTTTTGTCCAATAGGACATGTGTGGACAGAACGGAAGAAAAGGGTAGGAAAGATGAATGGGAATGCAGAAAGGCATACATTTCTGAAAAGTAGACAATATTCCAAGTTTAGGAAGGGGTGATTTGCGCAGGTCAGGCAACAACTATGTAGGGAAAGATTCCATACTTTGGGGGGAAATCGGGAAAATGACAGAAAAAAAAACACAATTTCCGCAAATTTCACTCTGGTCACCCACCGCAACACGCAGCCAACAACACATGGCCTACTTTTCCGCATTCCCACAGGTTTCCCGACGAAAACGGTACCTCACATATGTGGGTGCACCTACCTGGGTGCAAAGGTAAAAGCCTAAAACACTGGTAACTCCAAGTCTTTTCGCACAGCAGATTTTCAGGAATTTTGCTCTTGTGGACAACCTACAGATTTGGGCCTAGGGTCTCGAAACCACGAAGGAAAACAGGGAACCCCATGCATTTCTGAAAAGAAGACACCCGTGGAAATCCACAGAGGTCTGACTTGTGTGAATCGACCCATAATTTATAACCCACAATCCCTGACAGAGTCTGAAATTTGGTGGAAAAAACACTTTGTCTCGGATTGTGGGTAATACATTCTGGGCGATTCGCGCAAGTCAGACCTCTGTGGATTCCCACAGGTGTCTTCTTTTCAGAAATGCATAGGGTACCCTGTTTTCCTTCTTTGCTTAGACACCCTAGGCCCAAACCAGTAGGTTGTCTCCCTAAACCCTTTGGGGGTTACCAGTGGTTTAGCCTTTTCCCTTTGCACCCAGGTAAGTGCACCCACACATGTGAGGTACCGTTTACATCAGAACACCTGTGGGAATGCGGGAAGGTAGGACATGTGGAGTTGTAGGTGTTTTTCGGTGGGTGGCAAGAGGGAAATGTCTGAAAATTGTAGTTTTTTCACTAAATTTCAAACATTGGCGGGGATTGTGGGTAATACATTCTGGGGCGATTCGCGCAAGTCAGACCTCTGTGGATTCCCACGGTTGTCCTCTTTTTGTAAATACATGGGGTTCCCTGTTTTCCTTGGTGGCTTTGACACCCTAGGCCCAAATCTGTATGTTGTCCACATGAGCAAAATCTGCTCTGCCGAAAAGCTTGGGGTTACCAGTGGGTTAGCCTTTTCCCTTTGCGCCCAGGTAGGTGCAACAACACATGTGAGGTATCGTTTTCGTCAGGACATCTGTGGGAATGCAGGATGGTAGGACATGTGTTGTTGGCGGTGTGGTTCAGTGGGTGGCCAGGGTGAAATGTCTGAAAATTGTGTTTTTTTTCCCACCAAATGTCAGAGACATTTCCCTCTACCCACCCACCGAAACACGCCGCCAACAACAGATGTCTTACCTTCTGACGTTCCCACAGATGTCCAGACGAAAACGGTACCTCACATGTGTGGATGCACCTACCTTGGCGCAAAGGGAAAAGGGTAACCCACTGATAACCCCAAGCCTTTCGGCAAAGCAGATTTAGCTCATGTGGACAACCTACAGATTTGGGCCTAGGGTGTCGAAGCCACCAAGGAAAACAGAGAACCCCATGCATTTCCAAAAAGAAGACACCCGTGGGCACCCCCTTTCCACTAAAAACATCCATGGGGGTTTAGTGACCCCCACACCCACTCAAAACAAGTTATATATATTTTTATTTTTGTTTTTGTTTTGCCTCTTTCCTAGGGGCAGATTGTGCTAGCAATCTGCCCCCAGGGAGGGCTACATGGGATGCCCCCCATCCATCTGGGATGGGGGAGGGTGCCACCTCCCTTTCCACTAAAAACATCTATGGTTCCTCAGTGGCCCCCCACACCCACCAAAAACAAGTTATAATTTGTTTTATTTTTGTTTTGCCCATTTCCTAGGGGCAGATGGGCGCATGTGTGTGGCCATCTGCCCCCGAGGGGGGGCAAAATGTACTGCCCCAGGCTCCACCCCCACCCAAAACAAGTTATAATATATATATATATATATATATATATATATATATATATATATATATATATATATATATATATTTGTTTTGCCCTTCCCTAGGGGCAGATGGGCACATGTGTGTGACATCTGCCCCCAGGGGGGTGGCAAAACATACTGCCCAGGCTTGGGGGGGTGGGGTGGCTCCGCCAATATTTGCAGTGGCCTCTCCCCTCACCCCAAATGGATGGGGGCATCTCATGTACCCCTTCCTAGGGGCAGAAATCTGCCCCCAGGGAGGGCTACATAAGGTGCCCCCATCCACTTAGGGTGGGGGGAGAGGGCCACCCCATTTCAAAAATCCCTGGTGACTAGTGGTCCCACCCACACCCATCCCACCCAAAACTATATTTTAAAAAAACGTTTTTTTGTTTGCCCCCCGTCCCTGGGGGCTGATGATCACCCATCTGCCCCCGGGGCATTGCCCCCATGCTTTGGGGGCCAGGGGAGAGAGGGCAGCTTACATAGTAAGCAGCCCCTACCCCCACTTCAAAAACAGATCCCTGCACGACACACCAAACACATATTCTGGGGGGGATAAATGACATTACATCCCCCCCACTTAAAATTTGGGGGGGATTTGTCCCCCCTGTCCCCTCCATGTCTTACGCCCATGTGCGTCTGGTAGCAGGATTTGCAGATCTCCTTTTCAACTTTTTCACATCCTAGAGTGCTTCATTGGAGCACCTCCTGTGGTTCTGTTAAGTACTTCTCTGGTAAGCCTAACCATTCGTTTGGACTTGCATTGTTGTAGCTGCCATTTTTAAACAGGGTCATGTACACGAATTTTTCCCTACTACGCATCTCGGGGAAGAGAATACTTGTTTCTTACACAGCAAGATTGTTTTAAAATGAAAAATATAAGTAGGCCTTCATTCAAACAAAGATGAAGCAACAATACTGGCGTTTTGTTCTGCTTTTGTTATCACTACTTTTTCCTCATGTGCGGTAGTAGTAGAAACAAAAGCAGGTTTCTTTTGCCCATCTTCTGTAGTGAAATTTGCAATCGTCCTAACCTTATAAATAACTTTACGTACACATTATCAGAAGGTATGCAGTGAAAAACTCATTATTGTAGTATGCAGCATGCAAAGAAAACACGTTCTTATAAGCATCATTCAACAAATCTCTCCCCAATTTAGATAGTTCTACTGGCTGCTACAAAATGGCTGCCATTATAACAGAGCTTTCATCATGATGCACTCTTCTTTGTCCCGTAGCATGACTGGGACCAGGGTCCTTATAATAAGTATCTTCAAGAGCTCTAGCACAGGGCTAAAGCTTTCAATGCCAGACATCAAAAGCAAAACAAAGAACATAAAAATGACTGCCACTCATTTAACAGGTCATAGCTTTCTATCAAAGTCAGAAACTAAACTAACTGCCCTATATCAATCCGGACATAACTGCCCATTATCAACTAGGACACGACTGTCCAGTATAGTCTAGAACACAACTCCCTCCTTATTAACCATGGAATAAATGTCCCCTTATCGGCACAAAACAGGCTACTCCACATCAGAAAAACGTAAATGATCCTCATAACCATGACCGAAAGCACATCATGAGGCATGACATATCAGTGGAGATTTATGTCACGCTCTGGCGGCCTCTTCTGGAAAACTGTAAAGGACAGGAGGTCCCCTCCACACAAGATTTCCAACAGACTATTTTGAGAGATTAGCGATCAAAATAGTGCATTCTTTCAGCCACAAGTCATCAAAGGAAAGACTCAGCAACCTTGCTAGCAACATGTAGGAAGCACATTGGAATAGGTGTGCAGCGTATGACAATGTGACAGTGCGTAGCTGTCATTGTTATGGCTTCACCGCACTGTGACCTTGTCCGAAGGTGCATTCGCTGAGCAACTCAGGTATCCAGTAAAATGGTGGCAACATTCAACTTGTTAATGGGAATAACAGTACATAAGGCAAGCGCTTCCAGGGGACTTGTACTCACTTGATTAAATGTTATAACAAGAACAAGAGGTCAGGGCTCAATTGAAACAACAGAACATGTTTTTTAGGGCCAGCAGAAACGACAGTGAATGCATGAGGCGGCCGCCCATCAAAGAACAGAACCAAAACAGGAAAACAGAGGTGAACGCATTAGAGCGAGAGCATTTCATTGGCAAAGCAAGGGTAACGCTGGGGACAGAGGGAATGGATTGAGTGGATGTGCCTGGCTCAGTTTATCTGCCACATCTTGCATAGTTCACTTTTTCTTTATTATCACTGTATTTATTGCACACACAAACCTTTTTCAACAAAAAGAGCCTGTGGTGAGCCAGAGCTTTCTCAGCAATACCCCCAACTCAACTTCAATATCTCAAACTCCAACTCAAACTCCCCCCACAACTCCCCCCTCCCCCGAATGACATAGATATGGTTAATAATCCAATGTAGCAGGCTTTGGCTGTCTACCAGTTTATGCTTGTGCCGAATAACCTGGCAAGCACACTTTGAAACAACCTGTTCACATGAGAGCTGGCTCCATTCCGGTAGCTAAGGCACCAGCTATTGAGAAAAGAGTCTTAGTTGTTGTCCTGCCTACCCTCTTGGCAGCCTTTGAGATCTTAGTCAAATCATTCTCATCTTCAGGGTCTGTAAATCTTCTGATCTTCAAAGACTATTTGATTGGTTCTTGCTTTATTTTAGACACATGTACACATCATCTAATCAATGAATTGAAGTGGTAATTCCATGCCCTTAGATGATTTCCCACTAACACATTCTGGGTGTTGGTGCTAAGTGAGGAGATGGAAACATATTTTAGTATTCTGTATCATGGCAACGTTAAACACAGGGATAAACCAATGTGTACAAGCTGTCGTGGTATTGGCTGCTTGATTTGCACTTCTTTTGTCCTAACACTGCTTCTGACTGACGAATGGGAAGGCGAGAGTGGGAGGCAAGGCCAAGAGTATCGGAGTGAAGGAGCAAACAGGAGAGGAATGAAGGGAAGAAGAGTGAGGAAAGGATGGCATGGTCCAGTAGGAGCGAGAGAAGTAAGGATCAGGAGAGGGAGGAAACGAGCAGGGACCTTGGGAGTAGATGAAGACAGGAGAGTGATGGACAGAACAGGAGAGGAGAAAGAAAATACAGCTTAGAATCGAGTGGAAAGGAGAGACAAGAAACGAGATAGGGAGGAAAATGGAAGCTATGAACTGGCCCATCTTTAGAAGTAGCCATGAGGAGGTAGCCCAGGGCAAGCGGAAGAAGATGAAAGAAGGATCTGTGGGTGGCAGAGTAAAATAAAATCAAGAGTGGGGTGTACATTGGGAAGCAATGAAGGGAAACCAGAAAAACACGATTTATAAAAAACAAGAAAAAAACGAATAGGTGTGTTTTTGGGGTTCCAGTTCTTTCCTCAACAATAACAAATTATCTCTAAGCGAAAGTTTAATTTCAAATGGAAAATTACGCGTCTATGTTGAAGCCCGAGCCATACTAATTGACACGAGCAGTAGCCCCAAGTATGGCCCTTCGAAGGGATAGCCAACTAAAAGCAAATGCATGTTGTCCATAGTTGCTCTGACTATTGTTTCGTAGCAGGGTGAAACTGGAGGTTAAGCAGCACACCTTAATTTAGGATTTACAAAGCACTGGAAAACTAGGTAATAGGTCAGTGTTTGAACTCGATTAATCCATTGGAACTTAGAACAGATCATTAAAAATGATCAACGCTCTCCTTCTGATGCCAACTATGGCTCAGTGAATTAAGAGCTACCTGCTAACACGTGGTTAGTCTACAGGACAAAGGGTAATAGCGCTGCAGGGATGATTTTCAATCCTTCATGCTTTCAGCTCGTTTACTGTCCTGCATTAGTTTTCACTACTCCCACCTGTAATGAGGAAGAGTAATGGAAACAAGATCTGCACTACTTTACCCATCTTCTCTATTGAATCGTTATTTACTATTCAAGCAGATAAGCAATTTTGCAATAAACTAAATCAGCAACTCCACTTATTATTATTATCATTATTATTATTATTATTATTATTATTATTATTATTATTATTGTTATTAAAGTAATGCAGCTGTGGGAAAACTCAATAATGTACTACATAGCATGAAAACCAAATGCACCCTTAACAAATTCAGCAATTAGCTACCTTCTTACTTCAAGTTGTTTCTACAAAATGGCTGCCACTACACCAGAGCTCAACCGTGGTGTATTTGTTCTCCCTCAGAGAGCAGCTGTCTGGCATCGTGGTCCAACCATGGTCTGCTGTTTGAGCAGTGCTTAGTAGCACATTGGTGGTAAAATGGGTGACAAATAATGCATTTCATAGCAGTTGGTTTAGTGACATTGGTCAAACCTGCCAGCTGTATAATGTTCTAACATATCAAAATGGACAATTGGCCAACAAAACTGCTCCACACTAGTCAGTTTTGCAGGCCTTTTGGGTATTGCCCTATTTCGAAGCTTGAAAGTGGCATGTAGTCCCTAAAAAGGAACCTTCGAAGCACCTTGTGCTTTATGTTTGAGAGAAAAAGAACCGACTCATCATTCACATGAGTGAACTGAGGTTCCTTCTCAGCCCTTTAAGATTGGTTAGCAATACCTTTGAGGTGGACGGTGGACGCAGAGTTTACTCAAACATCAATAAATGAAAGAACTCAGATAGTTGGCAAAAGATACTGTTTTAGTATCAATTATCTAAAACAGGGAGTACAACAGATATCAACAGACATCCCTCATCATGATCTCTCTCGAGACTTCTCAAAGTTAATATAAAATTACATTCTTATAGTAAAAAATCATCATAGGTGATGTTTAACCTGCGTACTACTAACGCCATCCTATGTGGCAAACTACAAAAACCTAATGGTGAGTATAATAGGTTCTACAAGGATCATCTAGGTATAGGATCCATACTTGTTTAGGGCAGTGGAAGAAAATGATTTGTTTCTCAACATCAGATGGGGCAACTAAGCCCTGCCCTTAAAATATTTCACTATGAACGTCACAAGATATACAAAGTCTCATGGGATATACAACTATAGTAGCCTTGATAATGCGGTCCTCTATCATTGGTTACTTTCCAACCTCTGTCAATACCCTCCCAACCTACGTTGGCGGTAAGCAGGCTGAAAGTCCAGGTGCAGATGAGCTCGTCTTAACCATTGCTTCCAACCAATTAGCATATCCATCCATCATCAACTCAGTGGTCCACTGCCAATTAGGTCTCTGAACTTTGCCTTGAACATGTTCTTTGCTCCGGGGAATTCAGGGGAGTGAAGGCATGCTCTGCCCTCATGCGTAGGTGTGACCATCATGCTCGTCCAACTTCTCCTCCTCACGTCACTAGAGACCACGAAATTGAGCTTTCAGTGTATTACAATACTATTCTAATAGACCTCTGATGTCTTCTTGTTTTTGTCCATGCCTTCTGAACAGGAGCTTGGTTCTTTCACACGATTGTGTATCCAATGTCGGCTCAACCCAGCCTGATATGGCCTTTGGCTTCTTGGCTCATCCAACCTCGCCTTTATGAGTTTCACCCTTGTTAATTCACTTGTTTTCTAACTGCGCCACCCTTGGAAACTGGGAAAAGTGGCCTTCCTTCTTTTGCTCAGCACTGCTATCATACATAGTGGGAACATCCATCTTCTAATGACTCCAATATATATATATATATATATATATATATATATATATATATATATATATATATATATATATATATGTTCATGTTGTCATGTTGGCACATGCCGCAATATATTCACTATTTAGCTAGCTTCTAAGAATACTTTCATCTGCTTGCGTTCCTGTGCATGTATATACATGTAAAATAGCTTGATCTCTTCATTATGTCTGCAGCATAAGATCCTTCATATTGATTCCAAGATACCATTTATCTCTATACTTTCTTGATGCCTTATAGACTATCTTCATTCTCTAGTCCCTGCATCTCTTCTCTTATACGTTAGCTTTGTTCTGCATGACGGTGATGGTGATGACATCACCATTCTTCTTCGTCATTCAACTATCCTGTTTCTTCTAGAATTTCATTCAGACGACCATCATGCTGTCTCGTATGCAACTATGGTTTACTTAATGGGAACCTTGCCTCCCAGATTCTCCTAAGTATTGGTATTTTCACTGGCACTGCATCTGTTTCACACTCTGCATCCAACATACAGGTGCTGTGGCAAGATGGTTGAGGTGGAGGTACTTACCTCCTTCTCTACATGAGGGTTAATTAAGTCTAGGCTTTTCCTCATTGCTTATCAGTGACACTGATATTATTATTACTATAATGCTATGTATTGAGTGTAAACCTAGGTTCGGGAAGAAGCCTGGGATGTCATTTTACCAAAATGCCATGGGTAGCGGAAGTGACATCACACAACCGTTGACCTATGATGACATTACAGGAACTGATATCATTTGACCCCACTCCGAAGTGACATCTTGGGAAGCAATGGAACACGACCTTTCACCCCTTGACAAAAGAGGAAGTGGCATCACATAGCATTGTTACTAAGTGCACTACGAAAAATATGGTTACGATATCATAGCAAAGTGATTTACATTTCATACAAGAATGTATCACCAAATGTATTGTTAATATCAGTGTGCATAGGCCCATATGACCAAATAACTGTGAATGCAAGCAAATGTCCAAGGCCAAGCGATAAGGAGTTATTACATAGCACTTACCCTTAAGCGCTTCATATAGAACAAATATACATACAGTATCAACCAACCTGTGTTGGTACTGATTTATCAACCTCAGCAGGATGAAAGGCTGAGTTGACCTTGCCAAGAGTCGAACCTACAACCTGAAGATCACACACACATTGTAGCAGCGAGCACTCACCCCACTGAGCTATATTAGTGGCTATAGCTATCAGAAAACCAGCCACTTCTGAAACAAAGAGCCCAAATGCTGCTGGACGCAGCCCAGCAGACTCAATTTAATAAAAAAACCCAAAATATATATATATATATATATATATATATATATATATATATATATATATATATATATATATATATATATATATATATATATATATATATATATATATATATATATTTTAGGGGTGGCAAAGGAGACCTCAGGGGTCACAGGTGCGACCCCTGGCAACCCCTAAATGACGTCCCTGGAAGCAACGGTGCATAGGTTTGACTAGCAGTTTTTCAGCTTCTCTAGGACATATTGATGGCTGTCGATGGCAGACCTGTGCTCTTCCAATCAAAATGACTAAACTTAGACAAGGACAAATAGGATAATAACATGTGCTCCAAGTACAACCTCCGATTACATCATTTACACTCAGAAGGGGCTTTTAACTCTCATTTTTCAATGTTTCTGAAAACTGCACTTTAAACACAATGTGTTCAGGCTCTAGTGTTTAATTTATACAATAAAGATGCCTGTTAAATGTGTTTGCACAATTTACTGGAGTGGAGGGATATTGTTTATTCATGTGGTATTATCCATTCACTTTTACCCAGGCGCTCCTTATTCATTTTAGAAACATAGAAATGGTACATCTACAATTAGAACTAGGGCAAAAATTGCCCCACTGCAAAAAAAACGTCTTTTAAATAATGTTTACATCAGGGCAAAAGACTAGCACTGGAGAAAACATTACCCAAGTGCAAAAACGCATTGAGAAAATATGTTCCTTAAATTACAAATTATTTAGCATGGCACAAAGTGACTTTGTCCTGTAAAAGTGCCTTTTGCGTCACACTAGAAAACAATTTCCGATTCATGGATCAGACTTTGCACTGGTCCTTCCTAGTATGCATTATGCTGGTGCGCTTTGCACGACACAGAGCGCAATGCATGGGAAGGGCCAGCGCAAATGACTAAATAGGGCGTGGTACATCGAAATCCCCATTAAAGGTGGTAAATGAAGAAGAAAATGGACGCAGGGAGGAGTCACCATGAAATCAACAAATACGCCCTATCAAGCGCTAAGGAAATTCTATTCAAAGAAGCTATCGCACAATTTCCTCGAGCACAAATGAGAACTCACATCTCGCAATCTTACTGCCACTCTTTACACGTCGCAAAGCACAAAGCACAATTAAAGCTCACGTATAAAAGTGCAATGCAACCCCATTGAACATAGGACTTCCACAATGGCAAACCCTGTATTACTAGCGCTGATCCTACAACCTGGAAGAAGGAGGAGGAGGGACAGGATCTTCCATCCACGAACTACAATATTTGGAATGCCAGATTAGGAGGAGTATGGAAGATACCAATTCCCTCCCTATTGTTACGTAGTGTGTATGCAGTAGGCGCGTGCGCGGCCCATAACAAGGCTCGCGCATGCGCGTGGTTAATAAAGGTAGTCCCGGCCGGCAGTTGCGGCCGGGACCCTGTGCAGGCAGCATGCGTCCTGTGCACGTTCCTTCGTATGAATGCAGGCGCGTGTGCGAATGCATGCGGAGGCCTAGGGGGTCACTCGCGCCCACAACACTGGCGATGAGGAGTGGCAACAATGGGGAAAGTGGCATTTATCTGACTACTGCAGTGTTGGAGAAAGTGTTTTCCGCGCATCGTCGTGCACCTACGCACTTGGCCAGCGGCCATCTTAAATGATACGCAGATTGCAGCGGTAGCGACCCACACGGGTGCTCATGCGCCGACTGCGATCCACATTCTACAGAACAATTTTTGGACACTCCATGGCCCTTTCTGGTTGAAGGGCCATGGCTGAAAAAAAAAAGAAAATTCAGGACGGTATGACAGCTCAAGGCATCACTCACACCTGCTACTGACCTATCACTCCTACATCCTGTGGTTTTTGGTGTCTGGGCACCCATCCTGAGGCTGGAAGGTCAGTGAAAGCGGTTAGGGAGTGACCTGACCGGGATACCCTCAACCCAATCACTATCAGGCCTGAGGCTGCCTTCTGCCCCCAACGGGGCTAGGAAGGCAGCCTCAGCAGCAGGCCACACGGGGCTACGGGCGACCGCTCGAACCCGCTCAGGCACAACAAAGAAGTCCAAAGCCCAGATATACTCTTTCGGTGGGGATACGCCGCTGCCGATTCAGGGAGTGTTCGTAGCTCCGGTGTCACATGGGCCCAATCAAATCAAGGTGAGGTTCTTTGTGACGAATGTGAGCCCCCACTCCCTACTGAGTTGTGCTGCTTCCGAAGCCCTTGACATTGTACATTTCACGCTGGCTGTGTATCACACTGACATCGATTGCCTGCTGCAACGGTTTGATGGTATCTTTCAAGGGGTCGGGAAGCTGAAGGGCGACCCCATCAGACTTCACATTGACGGGTCCGTGAGGCCAACAGCCCTCAAGCATCGAAGAGTCCCCTTCCACCTGAGGGCACAGGTGGAGAAGGAACTTCAGTTGTTCATTGACTTGGACATTATTGAGAGAGTTGAGGGCCCAACGCTGTGGGTCTCCCCAATTGTTGTGGCACCCAAGCCCAAACAGCCAGGGGCTGTCCGCATTTGCGTGGACATGAGGCTGCCCAATACTGCCATTAAGAGGGAGCGTCACCTCAAGCCCACGCTGGATAACATCGTGGGTGAGCTGCAGGGGGCGAAGGTTTTCTCCAAGCTTGAACTGAGGTCTGGCTACCATCAGCTGGAACTCCACCCAGAGTCGAGGTATATCACCACGTTCACGACTTACGAGGGGCTGTACCAGTTTAAAAGGCTCAGTTTTGATGTCTCGGCATCGGTGGAAGTTTTTCAGAACGCTATCTGGGGAGCCCTGGCGGGACTGAAAGGTGTGATCAACATGTCGGACGACATCCTGGTTTTCGCACAATCGCAGGCTGAGCACCTGAAGAGGTTGGAACAGGCTTTGGAGAGACTCAAGAGTTTGGAGCTGACCTAGCACCGAAATAAATGTGAGTTTCTCAAGGATAGGATTGAGTTCTTCGGGTTTGTGTTCCATGCAGGTGGCATCTCACCCGACCCGGAGAAGGTCAGAGACATATATGAGGCGGCCTCGCCAGAGTCACCAGCCGAGATAAGAAGCTTCCTCGGCATGGTGAACTATTGTGGACGGTTCATTCGCGACCTGGCGTCTCTGTCTGAGCATTTGCGGGCCTGACGAGGAACGACGTTGCATGGGCGTGGATGTCGAAGGAGCAGAGGGCGTTCACCGAGATCAAAAATGCCTTATCAGGCCAAGAGACCATGGCATATTTTAACCCAGACAGGGAATCGGAGATAGTGGTGGATGCCAGCCCGGTGGGGTTGGAGGTGGCTGCAAACACTTCAGGATTTACATCCTGGGTAAGCCCGCCCGTGGTTGTGATAACAGACCACAAGCCACTGATTCCGATTATGGCAGGCGCTTCTTCCAAACCTCCGCCTCGCATCGAAAGATGGATGCTGTTGCTTATTGAATATGGAGTCAAGCTGCAGTATCGCCCTGGCACCCACAACCCTGCGGACTATCTGTCCAAACATCCGGGGGCAGGGCGCCCTTGAGACTCTGCCGGGGGTGGTGGACTATATTGAAATGGTGCAGAATGTGGTGGAGGCAGCCTTGCCAGTGGCCCTGGCGCGCCAGGAGATTGCGGATGTGTCAAATGTGGATGAGGTATTCCTGGTCATCAAGGAAGCCATGGACAGCGGGGAGTGGCGTGAAGTGCTCATGAACAATGCCAGGAGAGAGATCGGGGCACAAAGAGATCTCCGAGCACTGTGGAAGGTGCACAACGAGCTGTCGGTTGCTGACGACGGCCTTCTGCTGAGAGGGTGCCAAATTGTCATCCCGCGAGCCTTAGTGATGAAGGTGCTGCAGCTCGCCCATCAGTGCCACCAGGGAACTGCGAAAATGAAGGCACGTCTAAGACTGAAGGTGTGGTTCCCGGACCTGGAGAGCAGGGTGGACGAGTTTTTGCGCTTGTGCGTACCGTGCCAGGTGGCCAGCCCGGTGGAAAGAGGGCCACCCATCCAAGCAATGGAAAGAAGTGAACAGCCATGGGGGACAGTGCATGCTGACTTTGGCTCCATGGGCAGAGGGCTGCACTTTCTTGCAGTTGTCGACCAGTGGTCGCGCTATCCCGAGGTGGACTGGTAGAATCCACGGCCAGTGACCACACCATTCTGGCCCTGGAGAAGATGTTCGCCACACACGGTTTCCCCACCAAGCTTTGTTCTGACAATTGCCTGCCATTCCAGGGGCAACAGTTTCCCCAGTACTGTGAGGAGAGGGGGATCAAACACCGGAAAGTTACCCCACTCTGGCCCAGGGCAAATGGGGAGTTTGAGCGCTTCATGCATACACTCAACAACATCTTCAGAATCTCGCTGGATGGGGGAGGGGAATTACGCCGAAACCTCTTCGAATGTCTGCGAGAGTACCGCACGACCCCTCATCAGTCCACCGGGGTCGCGCCGGCCGAGGCCCTGTTCAAGCGGTGCCCCAGAGAACTGCTACCTGAAGTGGAGGGGTGCCGCCCTGGGGTGATTGACAATAACTGTGTATGTGTGGAAAGGGGTGTCAAGAACGAACGGGAAAGTGCCCGCCGGAACCTGCCCGAGAAGTCGATTGCGGTAGGGGACACTGTTCTGGTCCGGAATCGGAGGCCGGAGGGGAAGCTGTCCCTTCCGTATGAGGCCCAGCCACTGGGAGTGACTCATGTCAAGGGGTCCATGGTCACCGCGGCTAATGCCAGGGGCACCATCACATGGAATGTGTCATATTTAAAGTGGATCGAGGCCGCCCCTCCTCCTGCACCACCAGAGGCACCCAGTTCCGGGCCTGGACCAGTGTCGCCGCTGATAGAGGAAACTCCAGAAGTACCAGAAACACCGGGGACACCGCGGGTGGAGTGCAGGAGGTAACCGAGCCGGGAGGGGCGGAAACCTCCGCAGAGGTTCCAAGACTTCATCATGGACCCAGTAACGTAACAGGTCGAGAACTGTTTTCCGAGTTCCAAGGTTGTGATTGTTGTTTATTAATGTTGTAGTTGTTCACTGTTTGGGGGAAAAGGAGGGATGTTACGTAGTGTGTATGCTGTAGGTGCATGCGCATCCCATAACGAGGCTCGCACATGCGCGTGGTTAATAAAGGATTTCCCGGCCGGCAGTTGTGGCCGGGACCCTGTGGAGCAGCACGCGTCCCGTGTGCATTCCTTCGTGTGAATGTGGGTGCGTGTGTGAATTCATGCGGGGGCCCAGGGGGTCACTCGCACCCACAAAACCCATGTCATTCTAGACCTGGTCAGGGAGTGTGAGAATGACCGGTAATCACCCACCAAGTGCTTGCAACTCCTGGCCACCTTGCCCTTCTTTGCCACTGCCCCCTTCCAGAGGACCAGTGGCATCACTGCAGGTATATCACAGGCCACACAGTCATGCACACTGCACCAGGCTGTGGCATGCATATATTGTGCAGCCAACACCATGTCCACATGCCCTTGACCCAGGGCAAAAACAGACAGGTGGCTTGCACATTTTACGTGACTCACTGATTCCATCGACAACACCCATGTCGCACTGTGCCCCGCCTCAGGACTGAGCGGACATGTACCAGAACCAGCACCGCTGACACTCCATCAACGCCCAACTGGTCTGCGATGCCGGTGGCCTCTTCATGGGCGTGGGCACCAGTTTCCCAGGCTCCATCCATGACAGCCACATATTCAGAGTCTCCAGCATCTGTGCGCAGTTGGAAGCCAGACCCTACGGCGACATGTAGGTGATAAGTAAGTACACAAACCCCCGCCACATTCCACCACACACGCACATCTTCACACCCACATACAGGCGCATAGCCACATGCCCATCGCAACACGTGCACGCCATCACTGGGTCACCACAAAGCCAACTAGCATGCATCCAACACCATGCACGAAGGAACACCCAATGTGCACTAACACAATTCATGCCCATCCCCATGCAGGTGATGCTGGTAATCCATTGCAGCCCTACCTCCTGACACCAGACAGGCAGGCCACCACCATGAAGCAGGGAAGGTACAATACAGCACACAGGGACACCAGGGGCATCATCGAGCAGCCTGTAGGTCTCCTGAAGTCACGATTCAGATGCCTTGCCCACTCAGGGGGTGTTCTCCTGTACAGGCTACACGTCGTGTGCCAAATCATACATGCCTGTTGCATCCTGCATAACCTTGCATTGTGCAACAGTGTACATTCAGGCCTAGTAGCTGACCTCAGGCCAGAACCCCAAGCCAGGCCACCAAACTGGAGGAGCCCATTGCAACAGCATCAAGTGTGAGGGAGTGGCTGGTCAAAAGCTTTTTCGCATGAGCATGTACGTTGTCAGAAAGGAACACTGAATGTTCACGAGACAGTGTCTATGATGAAAGGATGACAAGTGCCAGACAGCCCTGCACACGCTCACCTGCCTGAGACACCCAAAGAAACAGATATCCGGCCAAGTCAACACATAGGAAACATGCACGCCTCCACACACACATCTCCGCACTGCACGAGAAAACAATGGACAGATATGTACAACCAATCCTCCACTTCAGCACAGCACATCCCCAAAATCCCATATGGAATGGACTTGGAGCAAGCAGGGATCAACAACAACTCCACTGCACACATATGCACTCAAACCACCATGTGCACCACTGGAACCTGCATCAGCTTCCCCATGAACACCCACACGATCACACATCCAACATGACATGGCACACATGATCAGTCATCTGTGTACCGCACCCACAACGATTACCAATTGCGCACAACACAATGTGACACAACTACAGTACAGTCCCACAAAATTCAAATACTCCCCAGTGGCGAAACCAATACCTCACACTGGAGGACCAACTTGAAAACATTGGCTGACCTGACATGCTGGGCAGAAAGCATAGTATACACCATCCCTGGCGGAATATCTGCCATCCAAAAGTGCACAACTCATGAAACACTATGTGCATGGACTTTTGGATGCAAACATGATACAACAGGCCCAGATGAGGTAACACTGAGCACACAATGAGATGCACTAACCCCAGCAAGTACCGAATCATGAGGCAGACACATCATCCCAGAAAGGGCACTGGGGGAGGGAGCGCACGGATGATATGAGTGTGGATCCCAGAAGCTCATCACCAAGGAGCAGCCAGGGGATGCACAGATGACATGAGACCCAGTTACTGCAGATCACAACAAGCTGAACAACAGTAAGTATCAACTCATGCAACCACAAAGTACACAAAACTCATGATGACACCACAACGCTGCCTTCAAAGGAACTGACACTGAGGACAGGAGGAGAACTGCTAATGCTGATGCACACCACATACCTGTACAGCCTGGCATGAGAGACCATGGGGAGAGGGCACCACCTGTAACAACCTTGACACAACAGAAAGGTTTAGTCACCCCATGGCAACGACTCCACCTCACCCACATGAGATTGTACTGCAAATCAGACAGAGGCCAACACCTCTGCGCAGAAGTACACCTCTCCCCATCCCTTCACCCAACATGGCAGCCCTTGACCAGTCTTAGGACACCGACCCAGAAGACCTGTCATAAAGCTCCATGATACATCGACAAAATATATTGCTTTAGGAGTCCCAAATGGACCCCATGTATTGACACTTCTCCCCGCACACCTGCATGCACCCACCACCCCTGCATTGCCACCCGGCATGCACTTGAGTGAAGCAGCAAGTAGCCACGTGTGAGCAAGTGCAGCAGTATGAGCAACAAACATCATGTACCACATGCAGATAACTCCATTGTGCCCGGGGGCGACCATACACTTTATTGCAAATTTCACACATCGCATCACAAAGGTAGCACGAGTGTGTCAGTCGCCATGCATAGTACAGCATGTGGGAAAATCAGCCCATTGATGTCACTGTACATGATCAACAGGGATCCGTCAAACGGCAGGTGAATAGCTGTCACTTCTATGAAAAATCCATCCTCTGGAACAAATATTCTGCAACGGTGACAGGCTGCAACAATGTATCTGGGGACAAGGAAACGGGAGGCACAGTCAGAATCCTACATGGGATATCAGACCCCAAACCCACCCACAGCTATCAGCAACACACATGCATGGAGCCATGCCAGTAAAGAAGTGTGCTTACATCAAATGCAGAGGTCCTGATGGATAGACTTGTGACAACATCCCTGCCATTTGCATGGGTCTGCCACTAGCCCTGTAACACAACAGCATATGTTCATGCAACGGCTCATGATGCACATAGTTTGCCACCATGGGACACACAGGTATGCACAAACTCACAACGTACCCACCTGTACTCCGAATGTATCCTGATGTGGAACAGCTTGATGTCCACGGTACACACTTTCCAGACCCTCTTGGGCATGAAACTGGTTGGACAGGACCATTTGCACATATTCATAGGCATTGGGCAACGACTCATGACCCCCACACATTCTGAGGACCCATCAAATGGAAGACTCCCCCTACTCTATTCTGTAATGGTAGGCCAAAATGAACAGCATGTCCTTCTCTGTTGCCGAAGAGCCTTTTTAAGTGAGAAGGTTGCCGTAAATGAGGGCCCATTCACCTTGCCGACACTGCAGGCAAGTGCAAGGTCAGTGTGTTCGCCCAGGATCTAGGCAGGCCATAACAGATGCCCACAGGAATGCATGGTACCTAACTACCTCATACCCACACACCACTCCTTCACTCATCTGGAATACCTTGCTCACGACCCATCTACTTGCGAACACGCTGTTGCTGCACGTACTGACTCACCCATGCGTGGATGCGACACAAGAAGACGCAGGTCCGATGTATATACACATCCATAGGAACTACCCCTCCATGTCTCCATGTCTGCGCATACCAGTCCCAATGGCTGTACAGCCTGACTGGCACATCATCGATGAAGTGGACACACTGCCTCTGGAACAGGACTACACACCTGATACATGTGGATTCCCGTTTGCATCATGACACAGATGCAAAGAGGAGCATGCAAATGTGCACACGTCGGGAAATGAGCATACATTTTACCCATGTGAATGCCTTCCAATGCCATGGCAAAGAACACACCTGCCATGACCATGTGCTGGGTCAGGCCTGACATCGTCCTACACACCACAACCTACATAGTCACAAAGTACATACACATGACAAAATGAACACAAGATGAAGTGTATTGAATGGTACAGCACAGTGTTGACCACCATGGTGAAAAAGGGGTATCCAGTGATTTTACAGAGGATTTTTTATTCAAAGCATTTTTTACCAAAACATTTTTACCCAAAAAATACTGATTTAAATTTTAAAAAAAATATATATATATATGAGGTTTAAGGTGTTAAAACAGGTGGGGAGGGATTTGGAGTGGATTAAAAACATCGAGAAATGGGGGGCTTGGGGAGTGAGCCACCCCAAATAAAAAAATGCTGTCTTTTTTCAGCAAAAATGTTTCAGTAAATGCCTCAATTAAAAACCTTCAGTAAAATCACATAGAACCTGAAAAGGGTACATACAAACATGTCCAGGGAATGTATGCATGTAAGGGTGAGTGCAGGTGAATGAAACATGCACAGTGAAGACATGGTTCACAGAGGGAGTAAGTGGAACAAGTGGGCAACAGAAACGTGAAGTAATGTAAACTATAAACAAGGCTCACTTGAGAGTGAGTTGAGATGGACACAATAGGCAAAAACAAATCCAATCACAGTTCTTTCCCGATTCGTCAGAATCACTGTCCCCCCACGACTACCACCTTCACCTCCTCTTCCTTCACCTCACCATGCAGGGACCATTGGTTTGGTGAGAGTAAAAGGAGAAGGAGGGGCCCGCTGTGTGTCCCAGCTGGCAACCCATACCCGTAGGAGGCACCAGAGTGGCCGAGAGTGTAGGATACCATGCAGCGAAGGACCTGGCTGTGTCAGCAATAGATGTCATCGGATGACATAGATGGCATCCTTGATCGCCCTCTATTCCCCTCTGACTGGCTGTAATTCAACCCTCAGCCTTGCAATCTCCTCCCTCAGAGCCCTCTGTTCCTGCAATTGTCTCTCCCCTGATTCCCTCACCTCCCTTGCCACCTCGTGCAGTACCCCCAGAAACTGTTGGTAGATGTCAGCACTAGCAACTCCAGGTGTGGCGACCTGAGCAATGGTGACATGGAGCTGGCCCCCTGTAGGTGCAGTCACAGCAGTTGTTGGGGCAGAGACAGTATCTGCCATAGGTGGCAAAGCTGTAAACAGCACTGATGGTCTTGCTGATGCAATGGGCACTGTGGGGCCCACTCCTGCAGATGTTGGAGGACACAATGTGCCCTATGCAGGGTGGCAGGAGGGGTACACTCCCTGTGCCCACCTGCAGGCCCAAACTCCAGAAGGGGGGCAGGTTTTACAGGGGAACAAGGGCATGAGACAGTCCAGGTAGGAGAGCTAGCCTCATGCTGCTGGGTGGCAGTCACACGGACGAGGAGTGGGGGGACAGGTGAAGCAGGCAGAGGCACATGATCTGCAGCAGATGGAGCACTGTAGTCCCTTCGGGGGCTACATGTCCCTGCATACCCTTTCTGCTGCCGCTCCTGTGCCTCATCATGCCACACCTGGCATCCACCCCTGACATCTCCACATCCACCATCCTCCTCATCGTGTCCGTCCTATGGGCGGGTCACAGCTCTGATACATGGGCATCATCCTATGCCATGGGCTCACTGGCAACACAGGCTGCAAAAGAGTAGAAAGGGACACATGAGGCAATGCATGCACCATGGGAGATACAGCACAGGCATGTGGCACACACATGATGACTACATGGGTAACAGACACCAGACACATTGGCACATGCAGATAGGAAGACTACTTCAAGCTTGGGGTTGCGTGTAGATATGCATGTGGCACACACACCTGGAAAATTAAGGGCATGTGATAGTAATCATCGACAGGCCGTAGTGGCTGAAAAAAATGGGGAATACCATGTACTGGGATCTTTTAAGGCACAAGAGCCTCTGATGGTCCTCTTGGCAAATCCGGCATAGAACCCAGAGTTCCAGGTGGCTGATGTGGGTTTGCAGAATGGGCCAGGATTGATTGTCTTTGCCCGCTGTGAAGGCATCATAAAGTAAGACACAGACAACAGATTCAAAGTTCAAAAAGAAGTGTTTCATTTACTCAAATGCTAGGATGGTTGAAGGCCTAACTTGCCCTATAGTAAGGTGGGATTTCCCTACCTAAAGAAACTAAGACTAGTCTGAGGCAGAAAGTTCAAATAAAAATTCTGTCTGTGTCCAAAACCTCTACGTGCCCTCACAACTAAAGCGAAACAATGTGTAGGGATGTCAATAGGAAAAGTAATGGTGATGAAACAAAAGTTCTGAGCTTCTTCCACCTCCTGCCTTACTTTTCAGCTCCCCTTCCCCAAGTTCAAGATAGTTCCACAAACATCTCCGGCTTCCCTTCCCCAAGATCAAAACAGTTCAGCAAAGTCTTGGGGTTCCCTTCCCCAAGTTAAAGACAATTCAACAAAGTCTTCGGGTTCCTTTCCCCAAGTTCAGCTTGTCAACTTGTACTCCTCAATCTTTCAATGTTCAAAAACAGATCCAAACCAACTTTATACTCCTGGTTTCTTAACAATTCAATCAGATTGCTTTCTCCTGTTTCACTTCAGCAACTTCTTTGGCTTCCACAGTTGGGGATTCCCCGGTTTAGGCGCAGTTGTCGGACCACACAGTTCACCCATCACAGGACGCGCAACCAGGAACTCTGGGCTCCTTAACCCACACAGGTTCATCTGTACTTGTACCTGTGTGATGGTTCACACTCAATTGGCTTTTCCTGGTCAGCCTTTTGGCTTTGCCACAATGTATTATTTCCTTTACCAGTCTCTGGACTTTGCCATAACGTGTTTTCGCATATATTTCACTTTGTGGTGTTTTTGTTCCTTCAGCACCCTGCTTTCATAGTTTCTAGCAATCTTACATATTTGCTTTCCATTGCATTTCATATGGCTCGTGCTTTGCTTTGCTTTCAATAGGTGGTACTTGAATTTCACACAGACTTATCATCAGGTCATAACTCACCGGTCCCTGGCCTTTCCTCCAGGCAGCTGTGCTTTTGGCACTTTATCTGCCGACAAGCTTTCCTGTGACCGTGAGCCCCACTCGCACTTCACCTTCTCTTCGTAACTCGCTGGCAGCTGCACTTTCTCCCCATGGACGCTGTTAGTAACTCTGCTCCTTTCTTCTGTGTCCGCAGCTCTGGCTGCAGACCTCAGACCAGTAAGGCTCCCACACCTGTGGCCTTCTTACGGCCCACCTGACCCTTGGCTCCACAGCTTCTTGGGATCGTCTACAGTGTCCTGGCCCTCCTGAAGGACCCACCACGTGTGCCTCCTGGTATGCAGGTTTCTCCCTCCAGGCCTGCAACGATCGGCCTCAGCTCTCTCCTGCTGCTCTCCTTTCTGCTGGACTCTCCCTTTTATACACCTGCAACCACTTGACAGGTTCCAGATGTGAGTCCATAATTGCAATTGCCTGGTTGTAATTAGTGGAGCACTTGGGGCATGCCTGACCTTTACAGCACTCTACAGGCTTCTTCCTCGTCTCAGTACTAGAGTGGTGAAATGACTTACTAGTGTTCACTACTCCTAGTTGCCTCATCCTTGTCCCAGTACTATAGTTGGTTGAATGAGGGGAAATTAGGGGAGACGGTTTGCAACAGCCCACAAAGGCCAGGGAAGGGGGAGGTTGGTTCTCATAAGGAAAGAGGGAATACCATGTCTCGCATGTGGATATCCTCTGCCCAATACCCAAGGACTTTTCACCCAGTTGATCCTCCCTGGCTTCTTCACCCCCAGGGTCAGGATCCAAAAGTGGTGGCCTTTCCCTGGCCACCTGAGAAGAGGATCCAAGGGGAGTAGGTGTGAGGATACCCTCAGGTTTCTCACACCGCCTCCAGCAGCTTACGTGTCCTGATAGCAGTGACCCCCCTGAGGTCATCCCAGCACTTCTTTGCCTCCTTGACGTTGTGCTGGTAGACCCTGACCTCTGTGATGTGCCTTTGGCCAAGACTTGGCCCGTGCTGCCATCTTGATGTGCAGCGAGCTGCGAGCAATGACGTGCCCATACCTGCTGATCACCTCAGGTCCCTAGACCTCCACCTCCTTTTGGCTGAAGTTGGGGTTTTGCAACACAGTAGCTGGAGAGGAGGGATTAGCCCTGGATGGTGAGGAGTTGTCCTGCAGTGTGGTGGGGCTCAGGGTAGGTAGCGCAGACTGCCTGGTAGCCGCAGTCATGGCTGGTGTTAGGCAGAATCACAGGCCATACCCTTTGGGAACACTACATGCAATTAAGACTACAAGTGTAAGCACACTTTCACCTTTGGTACAAGTCTGTACTACACAGCAAAGTGGTAGCGATGGCTGAGCAGCCAGACTTATCTCAAGAGTTTAAGTGAGCAGTAGTACAAGTTACACAAAGAACCAACTAATACAGTGATTCAAACAATTAGTAAAACAATATACATTTATTTACTCAGTCAGTTTGAAAACATTAAACTAGCATAAGCAGCTCAATATCACACACTAATACACCACAAAAATACAACCGATAAGTAAATGAACAAGTTTAGCTCCCCTGGAGTGGGAGCAAAATGGCACTTCAGATACTTATTAAAGGGGTAAAAAGACAAGGTTATAAGAATAGACAGCCCAAATACATTCATAGGCAGGGCAAAGGGTTTCAGTTAACTACAACCAGCAATTCCATTCGTAGGCCTGGGCCAAAGTCAATAGTTCAGAGTCTTTGTATAGGATAGCACAGTGTTCTGGTAGTAAACGGTTTAGTCTTTGCCACGAAGTTTAGAAGAATTTGGCTAGGTGAAAAGTTTGACAAGCCTTCGAAGTTGAGGAAAGTTCCACGAACTTTTGCGATGGCCGAAAGGATCTCCGGACTACGTTTGCACAGTACCTTGTTAATAAAGAAAAGCTGTAGCTGAGGCAGTTGTTCCTGGCAGTTCCTGCAGATCTCACTGTTCCTGAGCTTCAGTCGTGGGGACAAGAAGGAGCACGTCGCGAGGTTCCTGCACTGCCCAGGGATGAGGCCAAAAGCTTAGCAAGACATTAGTTTAAGGTGTGAGTGCCTTAAAGTCCACAAGCTGGTTTCCTTCCCTCTGGTTATCCGGTTTTCAACAGCACTCTGATGAAAATTCAACCAGATATGGATGGTGTCCAGGTGGCTTCCTCAAGGGAAGAAGTTAACCTTGAAGGGCTCCTCTGATAATGGAGTTTCAGGCAATTCGGACCTGCAGCAGGGCTTCACCGGTCGTCCAGAATTTGCAGCAGTCCTCTTCCTTCAGCTCGTATTCGGTTCTTTCGTTCCAGTCGTCGACTCTGCTTTCCAAGTCCCAGAGACCTGCTTTTTAACAGTTTTCCCCCATTCATTCCAGCCTGGCTGTCACTCACACAGCAGGGTGGCTGTCCTTACCGGACAGCCAGCCAGCCAATCACGCCAGAGTGCATTCAGTTCTCCTAGGAGACTAAGCACAGGGAGTTTCGGGCACCTCCCTCACATCCTGTCCACCCCAGACACACATAAAAAGATGATGCATATGGAGTTGTTTTAAAACCCCATAAGCAAAGAACACAAAAGTAAAACACACATCGAAATACATGGAAGAGTGGGAAAGAAAGCTCACACTCTTGCCAGTTAAAAACAAATCACATCCTAGGAATCCAGCAAGGTTGCTGGGGGTCTCAAAAGGTAGGGGAAATTAGCATATTTTGAGAATTCTCCCTAACAGATGGCAGTGCGGCATTCAAGAACTACTCACTTGGGTCCACCACAGGTCCCATGTGAGAGGAGGTCCTCATCCTCCACCTCGTCGTCATCAGGACCCAGGGTGATCATGTACGGGAGTTGCCATGATGTCCCTGACAGGGGCAGTGTGGACACTGTCCTTTGCAGGGGGTGCTGGTGCCAGTGGGTGTGGCAATGTGCTGCTGGCCCATGGTGCCCCAATGTTCTCGGCACCTGCGGCGGTTCTGCGTCCACCGCGGTGGGCTGCCAGGCCCTGCTCCACGTGAGTCTCCCAAACAGACCAAAGGGTCCCTACAGTGGGTCTGTTGTATCCCTGCCTCCACAGTGTTTCCTGCCGCGATCCGCGCGGTAATCTCAGCGCTCCTGCACACCGCAAGCCAATGGGCTTTATTTCCTTCCCCGTGCCACTTTATTTTACAATCGGCCCGTGTGCATCTCTCCACCATCGGGCTCCACGAGGATCCGACCACTCCAAGATGGCCGACCCGACCCACAGACGTCCCTAGAGCATAGCCTCGTCCCATCTGCGAATCTGATTGGGAGAAGCACTCTACACCTCCAGCAATCGACTACCGGAGGCGAGAGCCGGCCCACCTCCCGGAAGGCCCACGGATGCAAGGCTAGTGCCTGTTTTGAGCCTGTTTTGCCGAGGTTGCCGATTGCCAGCCCCCCTGGCTCCTGCATAAGGTAACTCGGCCCTTTTCTAGTAAGGAAGTCCAATGTTACCCTTTATCCAACTTTGCCACATCCCACATCTAAGCGCCGGCATTGCTATCATTGGAGACTACAACAGAGAAGCTAACTATCCCTTCCCCACTACCTGCACGTGAACCCTCTGCTTCCGCTATAGTGCACATTGTGTTCCTGCCTATCCTGCCGGCACATGACATACAGTACACTTCGACGAAGTCAGCCGCTAGTACATTGTCCCTCGCCCCACATTTTGTCATTAGCTGCCATGACACTTACTATGCTTGATTAATATCTCACAGTACCACCTGGGCATCAATACGCCACATGTGGGTAGACAACTTCCCAACTGGTCATAAAGTAATGCTTGCTTATACTGTTCTTATCTCCACATTGTTAAGTTTATCATGCCATGCTACCTCATTTGAACCGCTACCTTTTACATTCTAAGTCTGCCATTGAATTGCCATTAATCAAACTCCTGATTTCAGCCTATCGTTGTCTTGCCAGCATCTGCTAAGTCTGGAACCCATATGCAACTTTACAGAACACGTTAAGACTGAACTCAGACTCAATGCTTTGTAGACAACGGTCTTATCTCAAATTTAGATGTTACTAATGTACCTTAGTCATTCTGTTGTACTTCAAATCTAGGTGTTACTAATGCATTTTTGTCCTGCTGCCTGATGTTAAATCTAGATGGCACCTAATGCCTTCAGCTGTACTGTTGCACTTACTTGAATTCTAGGCGTGACCACAGGTCACTGTACAGCTAAGTGTACCCATAGCCTACTATATTCTGGTCGAGAAGCGATGACCCAAACTTAGACATCACCTTAGGGCACTGTACAGCCAAGTGCCTCCCTAGCTCATTGTATTTTGGTCCTGAAGTACTGACTCCAACCTAGATATTGCCACAGGGCTCTGCATGGCCATTGCATCCAGCACTTCTACAATGTACACTACTAGGAGCCCATTGACCTGTATGACCCGTGTCCTAGCCACTACGCTGCTAATAAGCACATTGGTAAACTATTACCCCTCCACCCCTACAATAGCACTACACCCACTCGGGATCTACGTAGAAAGGCTCCCCATATTAACCATGCAAGAATCACTGGTATCTCTACCGTGCTCAACCCCTATCAGAAATAGCAAACTCCGAGCAAGACTGCCTAAACTGTATGAACCTCTTGCCAGAACACTAGCACCTAGTAACAACAGATCCTGCATTTCACCCGTCACCAATATTAGTAAAACCAAAAGTAACCAAACACAAATAACACAGACTACAGCACTAGCTGACCTACCTTGCCATACTCTTAAAGGAGCTCTAATAAATGCCAGATCCCTGGTAGCACACGCCATTGAGATATCAGAGATCATACAGCTAGAACAACTAGACCTATTAGCAGTCACTGAATCCTGGTTGCACGCTGCGGCAGGTCCGGCACTATCACTAGCTATCCCTAAAGGCTACACTATCTTTAGAGCAGACAGAACTGAGGCACGAGGTGGTGGAATTGCACTTATTGCAAAAGATAACCTACCTATCAGACTTATACCACATCTTGATACCAACTCATGTGAGAACCTATCAGCCAAACTTAACTTAAATTGTACCCAAACTCTTACAATCCACCTAATATACAGGCCTCCAAACTCCATCGGGACCTTCCAAGATGACTTATCTAATATCATATCAAACAACTTAAAAAACTCTTCCCAAGTAATTTTATTAGGAGACCTTAACTTAGGATATAACGACCTAAAAGACGCACATGCCTCTACTGTGGCAAATATCCTTACAGAACAAGGTCTCACCCAAAAAGTACTGGACCCTACACATTCTAAAGGAAGAACTCTGGATTGGATAGCAGACCATAACTGTAATGTGACCATCTCTTCCAACTCTCCTGTGATATGGTCAGACCACCATCTGATAACCTTTACTATTAACACTGAGAAAACTACTGCACCGCCTTCACTACTAGCTCCATCAGTCCCTACTCGCAACAAAAAAAACATCACCTGCGATAAACTACTCCCCCTCATTTTATCCACCCTTAATGCCCTCCCAGAAAACCTGGGACCAGATGCCCTGATCAAAATCTTCAACAACACCATGACCACCTCCCTGGACACAATCGCGCCACTTAAACTCAGAAAAAGCAAACCTAAGGCGCACCTTAACTCCTGGTACACACCCCACCTAAAAATATTACGTACCAAAAAAAGATCATGCCAATTACTATGGAAAGCTCACCCTTCTGAAGAAAATAAAACTAATCTGCGCGCTATCTCTGCCCTCTACAAGAAAGAAATTCTCTTAGCCAAACGTGAATCTTACAATTCAAGAATAGCCCAAGCTAATTCCAGTACTAAGGAACTCTTTACCATCCTCAAAGAACTTGAAGCACCCATCCCCGTACCTGACAACTGCATTAAGGACAAACCTTGGTGTTCGAATATCCAACAAGCATTGACAGGCAAAGTTGCTACTCTTCAAACAAAAATTAAGAACAAAAAAGCTTCACTAACAATAAACTCGCCCAACACTACCATTTCAACCCTGCCCACTATTTCCGATACACTAACACGATTCAAATTCTCAAAAGTTACTATTCTCGAAACAGAAAAGACAATACTCTCACTCAAACCCTCTAACTGTCAAGGTGACCAGTGCCCTGCCCAACTCATAAAAGATGCAGCCAGAGAACTATCACCCTTTATCACCAAATTAATCAACGCATCATTTAGGACCAACAGTATCCCCACTAACCTCAAGGAATCCTGGGTGCTCCCCCTACTAAAGAAACTTACATTAGACCCTCTAATTCCCACAAATTACCGACCCATTACCACGGTACCATTCCTCCTGAAAATCATAGATAAAATAGCCTATCTACAAATCCAAAAACACTTAGAATCTAATCACCTGCTGGGATCTAGACAATCAGGCTTCCGGCCCCAACACGGGACTGAAACTGCGTTAATTGACTTGAAGGCACAGATCGATGACCTCAGGGACAGAGGCGACCTAGCTCTCCTGTTGCTTCTGGACTTATCAGCCGCGTTTGACTTGGTCGATCACCAGGTCTTGTGCAGCCACTTGGACTTGGCAGCACACTTCTCCCCAGAAGCTATAGCCTGGATACAATCCTTCCTTAGTGATCGCACCATGAGAGTATTCTCTCCCATTGCCTCAGCTGACCCTATCCCTATTACGTGTGGTGTTCCCCAGGGTTCATGTGTCTCGCTCACCTTATACAATATTTTTACTAAGCCCCTTTTCGATGATTTGGATCATCTGGGTATCACCTACACTAACTATGCAGATGATACGCAGATCCTCCTACCTATTACTGGTGATTATGAAAAGGATTTGGCCTTGGTAAACAAGGTTTACCTCATCATCCAGGCATGGATGGCCTCTCATGGACTATGCCTGAATGATGACAAGACAGAGATCATCATCCTGGGCACACAAATATCGTTAAAGAAACTTAGCCCAATTTATTCTTCCTTTAGCGTCGACAATAACATCATTTCAACTGCTGAGGAAGTAAAAACATTGGGTTTTTATTTGGACTCTGCCTTAACGTTTAACAAACAGGTAAATACGTTGTCCTCGGCCACTGCCTATACCTGTAAATTAATCAGAGCGGGCAGAGCCTTCCTCTCTAATGACAGCTGTATCACCCTTGCTAGAGCTCTTATATTATCAAGACTTGATTACTGCAATGCCATGTATATTGGGGCTAGTAAGCAAACAATTAATAAAATCCAACTCCTGCAAAACAACGCCCTTAGAGCCGCGCTCGGAACTTCCAGGAGAGACCATATCTCGGACACCAGAAGAGCCTACAACTGGCTGTCGACAATGGACAAAATAAAACTTAAAGTCGCCTCCCTTACACATAAATGTGTAAACAAAGCGGCCCCTCGATATCTTATGGACAGAATCATCACTAAATCTGAGACAAGACCTACCAGACAGTCAAATACTAATTGCCTCCTGACCCCTAGATTCAAACTTGCCAAAGTGGGAGGTAACAGCTTCCAGGTCAAGGCTACCCAACTATGGAATTCATTCCCTACCCTACTCAGACTAGAACCATCCTTCACAAAATTTCGCCACACCCTTATAAAAATGCTCAAAGACTCTGATGGCTAAGCGTGATTTTGGCGCTCGCCCTCCTTATCTAGAACCTACCCCCTTCTATTTCGGACCCTCAGTATGGTGCTTGCAAAGATTTTGCACATACTCATTTTGTATATAATGTATAAATATCCTCTGTATATATGTAAACTGTAAAAATTGTAAAAGTGCATCTTGCACATAATGCATATTGTATCGTATTTCATATCATGTACAACTAAGCTGTGAGTAATCTTATATGAAGCGCCCGACTACCTGCGGGTTTGGTGCGCAATACAAGTAATAAACTACAACTACTACTACAACTACAACCTTCCATGTTAGGTGTCGCCAACATGTACTGGCACGGTCGCCCTTTATGTGATGTGGTATGGCCATGTTTGCTAGGCATGCTCACTGTTGCCATGGCACCAGGCTGAGCCCAATGTTACGACATGTGTTGGCCGGCAATCCACGTCTGACTGTGTGCATTGGCACGCTTCACTGGTGTACTGGGAGTGGTGCATTCAGGGAGCCTCGACTCACTGATGCAAGGACGGTGGCGTGGACACATACACAAGTTCACTCGACCATGCGTTGACATGTCCGGAAGTTGGTGTGGCCTCTGCTGATTGTCTCAGCCGGTCTGCTAAGTCCTCAGGGTCCCCTTTTACCTAGGAAGCCCTGCACCGATTGCTTCCAGAGCACTATGGAGACCAGAGTCTCTAGCCACGAAGAACACCTAAAGATGGCCACCACTGGACAATAGCTCAGTGGAGCTGCCAGCCTGCCCATTCCTTCCTTTTGGATGCTGATTGGATGGAGTGTTCATCTACCCTGCACTCCACCCTGAGCCAGGAGGCAAAGCCGGCCCTCCAGCAATCCAACCATTAAGGCCTCTACTGATTGTCTCAGCCGGTCTCCGCTGGCGAGGATGCAAGGTCGTTCCATCCCTTGACACTCCCAGTGAGCCATTCACAAACTCGGCTTCCACCCTGCTAACTGTAAGTAAGCAACCTGCCTGCACTGCCACCCATGTCGCCATAACAAAAGGGAACCTACCTAATGCGAGGGTTATCAATCTATCATGTGCCCTTTTCATCCCCATGCTACCACTATCCAATTTCCTTGCACCAGCGAGCTGGCCCACCCACCATCCTCTAAGCAAAGTGCTACTTGGAAGTCACCCCTTGAACGCCCTACCTTGCTGTATCTTGCTGTATGCAGTACCAATGCCCTGTGCCATGCCACGCCTCTCACCCGGGTCCCAGACCCTGACATCCACCACCCAGAGATCACTATGACACAGTCAGAGCTCCCCGCATCCTCAGAAACCCTGCCACAGCCGCCTCGACTCGCACCAACCTAAACCACTATTACAGGTTCTCAAGGCTATCGGGCTGCACACTTGTCTCGCTCACCGCGCCCCTACACTGGCCACAGAACGGTCAACAGATATTTGCAGCTACGATATGACCATGACTCAACCTCGGCTGAAACCCCACCTCCTCAATCTGAGATCGCGGACTGACCAGCCTCAGTTGCCAGACCTCCCAAACCCAACTAAAGCCAGGAACCGCTGCCTCCAAGCTTGTACTTAATTCTTGTCTGGGCCCAAGCTGGATCATTTACATCTGACTCTTCCCTACAACTCTGCTTCCTCGCTGAACCTATCTGAGCAAGTTACTGCATGCTCCACCACAGATACCACCGTCACCATCAACCAATATGCCGATTATGATGTTGCTAGTGCAACTGCGTCTGCTACAGGCATTTTCCCAGTGTGGAACAAAAGGGTACTCGGTGCTTAACGAGAACTGAAGGGAGCACTCAGATATCAACAGACCAAAATGTGTTCCCGTTGGATAACATTAAAGTGTGACGTAGGATAAATTCAGCATAGAAACATGCAACAACAAGCTAATCGTCTAGTTCCTAATGTACATGATGTGTGTGTAAGTACATCATACACAGTATGTTACAAGCAATTGACCATGAATTGAGAAAAGTAATTTATTATTATTCTTCAGAAAGTCAAAAATTAGTACTTAACATAATTCTGGACAAACCCAGCCAGAAAGTATGTGCATAACCTAACTTCACATTTGCTAAAAGACAGACAGACTAAACTGTGACACAAGTGTACGTGCGCAAAATCACAATACAACAAAATACTGACTTATAAGTTCTAGAACCGAAACAAAAGGTATTCTTTGGAAGAGCAAGAGAGGATCGTCAGTAAACTAGTGTGAATACTGCCATACTCTTGCACTATACCTAACTTGCCCTATCTGAGATAAGTGCAAATCACTAGGGTAGTATTCCTATATGAGTATGTAGGCACTGAAGCATGCAGAATAACCACCAGCTCACAAATCCTGTACTTATTAGAGCTGAACTACAACTGTGGTTAGAAATAAATCTATTTGTTGGGACTAGAATGGACACTTAATCAGAGTAAGGTCAACACCATCGGCTACTATAATTACACCAATCTTCCCCAACACACTGTCGAGTGACAATGCTGCTAACCTTATACCTCTGCTAAAACCAGCTGCCCAAACGTTCTTCTGCATGCCAGTGATGTGAGTGTAAATGTCTCTGTCAAAATTAGTCTCACGAATATAGCTGTGCATGAGAACGTTAATAATGTATTTACCTCTACCAAAGTTAGCTACCCAAACGTCCCTCTGCATGTCAATGCTGCTAATATGAATGCTAAAGTTACCTCCCGAAATACACTTGAGCATGACTATAATGCCAGTGTAAATGTCCACCCCGTGGCCACAGATGCCCAAACCAAATCTCCCCGATCCGCCCCTCACCTGTAGACTATGGCCCTATCTAAGATCTCTGCATTCGCAAACCTTACCCCCTCCTCTATGTCTAACCCCAAACAACCTAAAAGGCTAGCATCTGCTCACACTAAACCCAAGGACATGCAACCCCACTGCCCTCAGAAACAGCCCTATCTAAACTGTGCCCTTACCAATGCTCACTCTTTACCTGCACATGCCCTTAATATCTCAGACCGCCTTACCTTTTGCAACCTAGACGCCCTAACCATCTCTGAAACCTGGCTTCAGAATGCCTCTGGCCCTGCCCTTGCTCTTGCCCTCCCCATGGTATACACAATATACCGGAAAAATCGGCCCAACACTAGAGGCGGGGGTGTTGTCTTGATAGCCAAAAACGACCTCCCCTTTGGACAAGTGAACACTTCATTACAAGGCAATGTAGACATACTGGGCCTCATTACACGGTAGGCGGTCCCGTAATGAACTGTGCCGGTAAGGGACCGGCACCGTTCATTACGGGCAGCCACATTATAGGTCTGCTCGCAGGTGGAGGTAAGGACATCTGGTCCAGACCAGACATCCTTACCGGCACCAGCGAGCAGACCAGGATGCTAACAACTGGCCTGTCATTAACGGGCACGTTGTTAGCATCCTCCCCATCCCATTGAGCCCTATGGGGGCTCAAATGGGAATGGGGATGTACCGGGTTCCCGGTCCCGAGAATGGGAATTACTGGACCCGCCAAAGTCGGCATGGCCCGGTAATTCCCTATTTATGGGACCCGGACCCGGTACCCGGTTCGGGGGTAGCCATGCCGCTAAAAGCGGCATGGCTACCTCCAAACTCGTAATGAGTCCCACTGTCCCTTAAACTGAACCCTTCGCCCACCTGCACCATCACGCTTCATATCATCTACCGCCCCCCGGGCCCTCCCCGCAACTTCAATGAAGAACTCGTCCACATCTTGGAAGATAACCTTAGGACCTCCTCTGAAATAATATTGGGCTTCAATGATCCTGAGGATCCGCATGCCACCTCTCTAGCAAAAGCCCTAGAAACCCAAGGCTTTAATCAGTGTATCAGCAACCTCACCCATTCCAAAAGCCGCACATTGGAATGGATTGCTGACTCAACCTATGTTCCTTCTAATTATTTTTTCCTAAGTGTGGAAATGGTTAGCTTCCGTGCGCCCATTATTTTCCATGTGCGCAACTGAATAACGAGGTAAGCCACTTTATGACTGTGTATTTAGTGAGCTAGCATCTCTGAAGAGTTTAGAAGGGAATTTTCCCTTCCCAGCCACTGCAATTCTTTAGAAATCGGTGTAAAAGGTGCATCATACAACACTTTTTCCAAACAAATAAGTTACAAAAACAAATATTTTATATGTGATTTATAAGTAGAGCTCATCAACCAGTGCAAGACCTCAAGATATGCTATAATACCTACCAAAAGTAGTCTGGAGCAGAGAAAAAAACATGTATGCACAAAAAAAAATTGTATTCATGTACAATAGGTTTATTTGTGGCCATTCATTTGTTGACTCTGCTCAGAGACCATGCAGACAGTGTTTAATGCCATTGGAAAAAAAACTCCAGTTTAGTACAAAAAACTAATATTGCTCATCACTGATGTGGCTGTCAGAAAATTAAAACAGGATACACATTTTCCAAATCGAATATTGGCAACTAAAAGGAATGTGCCAGAGAACATGCCAATAGGAGTCCATGTGCCATTTTAAGTAATTCAAGGGTCAGGAGAACATGCCTCTCAATTTGTGCAAGGACGATCCTTGCATCAGAATAACTTAACAGAAACGATGATGCGAATGAGAATTCCTGAGCCTTTGCCTTCTATTCACGTTACATTGTCATGTGAGTTGTGCCAACAGTTACTCAAAACGAGTCTTACAGTTTAGAGGCATATACACTATACCGTTTTACTCCCTAAAAACAGGAAAATGTGCCCAACAAAGATGGGAAACCATGAACATCAGGAGCCTACACTCTGCTTCTATCCACAACTTTCCACTGATATGTTTCAGTGACCGGAAGAGCAGTGGCATAGGTAGGAACTCTAACAGTATTACTGCTTGATCTCAAGAGGAATTTTAAGGGGAAATAACAGGTTTCTTCTGGAGCCCCATTGAAGAAAATCACATATATCTGCTTTTTAAGTCAATAGCAGCAGTGTTCACAGGTACAATTGAGTAAGTGTTGTCTTCTTTAACTAGGGACCCCTATTTCTTCTGAAATTCCCTGTTATCAGTTGAACAATATGCATGGCGATGCTAGAGGCAATAAACACAAGCACATTATCATACTGAAAAGCCCTCAGAAGCTGAGCACAGAAGGACACAGAAGGTGCAGTTTCCTAGACTTTTACTAGAGTTTCCTATCCTTTAGCAAATAAAAAAAACATTTCCTTCATAGTACTGTACATGCCAAAATGTCTGATTTGGTTTTTGAAAGTTGCTGATTTGTTCTTCAACCCGTAGGAGTCTTCCCCTGTGCCTTTTCACCCATATTCCCTCCCACACCACAGACTCCTGTGTTAGCCTCCAATACTAGCTGACAGGGCTCTATAAAAAGTTAGGGATTGTAGCAGTAAAACACTGACTGGGATGTTTGCATGCCCACAATACTTTGCAAGCAATAAATATTTAAAGCCTCACCATATTATGTGCAATTTAAGAAAATGATATGAACAAAATGTCATGAAACTGCATGTGCACAATTATTATGAAGTGCATACAAGATTGTTTGCAAAATACCCCACCCCTTTAAATTGGTGGCTAGGATTATGTAAGTGCTCAGTCAACCCATTTTGTATAGCAGCAAATTACCATATAATTTGTTAAGGTCTATGCGCCATGGAACTCTGAAAACTTGGAACAGTTGCAGATTGTGTGTAAAGTATTTGAGTTATCTGAATATCCTTGGCCCTAATGCTATACACGAATAATGCCAGGCATAGCCCATGCCCATTATCCCTTGCCGGCCAAGTACATGATAGTGCAATGCTGCTCTCCAGTTATAGGGTAATATTAGCAATGCCAAAGTAGGAGACGCTGAGCCTAACATTTTCCTACGTAAAAGCCTAATAGGGCAAATTAATATTTGAGTTTTATAATGCGTTAACTTGCAAGGTGGTTGCTACAAAGTGCATGGGCAACATACACACAAAGAACAGGAAGCATGGGATGAGGTTCCACATCCAAGTGGCCTGCTTACTTAGTGTCAATCTACAATATTTGAGCTGACGTTGGGTTACATAGTCTGGGTGACACTTTTGCTGAGGCAGCATGAGTAACATAAATTCTTGTGCTTGAACGTCATTCATATTAAAACAAACATAAAAGAAGTGGATGTAGGTATTAGTCTTGTAACCTTTCACAGAGCCAAGCAAGGCAGAGTCAATGCTGTCTGACAATATCTGAATGTTGTCTAGGGTGGAGGTTCGAGTCATAAGGTATAAGTGTGGTAGAGTCCAGTATAGGAGTCATGGGTGGGGAGGAAAGATAATTTGGTTCCTGTGTGCAGGCATATCTTAGTTGTATTATCTGTTCATCGATACTAAAAAGATCAGGGGAATAGAGGGGCACTACTGGGTTCTTTATACAAGGTTCTAGAGACCTACATAATAATAAATAAGCACAATTTAACGTTCAAGACATTCATAAGATATACAGTAGTTCTATTTCAGCTGCAAAGGGACTAACTCTGTCTCTAGACCACTGGAGACAAAAAATGTAAGACCAAAGAAAACTGAACCAGTCATATGCTGACTGGTGGTCCCTATATGCACTCTAATGGTAGAAAGCTCCCAAAGTTCAATATGACAGTTTCAACAAATTAATGTAGTTATCATGGTATGATCAAAAAATATACAACATAAGCATAGATTGATTATCTGTTCATCAAGCCATATTTTCATATTAGTTTTTAACCTCCTGTGGGCAATGTTCCCTTTAAGCTGTGCGCATGTGTGCTTGCCCAGCTTCCTTCTGGGTGCCGCTCAGAAGAATTTTAGCAGCACACACAGCCAATTCCCACCTATTCCAAAAGATTTAACAAGGCACAAGCCATAGCAGGTACCCAACATTTGCTTTCTCTCAAAATAAATCTAAATTATACTAACTAGCCTTGATATTTTGATGTATTATATGTTTAGGTTTTTATGGTCAAGCTTGCATTGTTGGGCATAGAGGGAACATTGGACTCAACTGCAGGATCTCTGTCATCTCCTACACACCTTGTCTTTGGTCGGATCACCACATTATCCTCTTCTCCATTGCGCACCATAAGAAACAAAAGATCTCTTCCCTGCCCTGGCCTCTAGCACTTACCCGCAGCTTACGGAAGCTCACTAAGGGGAGGAACGTTCTACCACTGCTGGACATGCCCAACCTTAAACCGCCATTTTCCAATGACCTTAGCATAATTGCTAACCTCTAAACCAACACACTAACCGCAGGTGTGGACACAATTGCCCATCTAACGTCACGCAGAGCTAAATCTGTCAGACACTCCAACTCTTGACCTGCTAGAACCCAGGAACAAAAAATGCCTTGCTGAAGCAACATGGCGTAAAAATCCATCTGATGACACAAGAATAGAGTACCATAAAACTTCCAAATCATACAAACTAGCTAAAATTACAGCAAAATACTCCTCCTATAACACTATAATCACTAGTAATCTTCGACTCCTCTCTCTCCTTCCTTCCTCATACTCATGGCATTACCAAGAAGTCCCACTTTCAGCTTTTCCTTCTGAAAGGAATTCTACCTTTCTTCACCTTCCCCCAGTGACTTAATGTTACCCAGGCTCTGGTTCTCTCTAGGCTTGACTATTGCAATTGCCTCATCTTTAATCTACCTTCGTCCACTCTGCAACCCCCCCCAGCTAATCCAGAATAGGGAAGCAAGACTTATCTTTGGCCTCACGTTTAGGGACTGCAAAGTCTTCACTGGCTCCCACTCGCAGCACAGATTAAATTCAAATCCCTCTGCATCATCCACAAGGCTGTCTGGGGCCTGGGACCACTCCATCTGCAATTCCTTCTGACTAAATATTCCCCCTCTAGACACCTGCTTTCCTCAGGCACCAACTCCTTGCGTGTAAAGTGGTTTGCTAAACAGAGGGCAGGTGGTCAATCGCACTCCTTAGCGGGCTCCCTTCTTTGGAACAGCCTCCCCCTACCCCTTCGTCTTGAGCAGGACCTCCTTAAATTCTGGAAAAGCCTCAAGACCTTCCTCTTTACCTCTTCCTTCCCTCTCTCTCTCCCCTGCTAATCGCACGGTAGTTTGATTGGTGAGAAGGGCCCTTGTGCATCCCCGGGGCCCTGACCTCCCACATCTCATCATTCCAGCTGCTGTCTATCATCTGCACTTGTCTTGGCTCACCCTCCACCACTGGAGGTTGCACTTACCTTTTTCATAGCACTTCACCTGCTGCTCTCAAAGAGCACCACAGCACCTATCCCATAACCCTCTCCCCTCTTCACATGCACGTTCTGAACACCACAAGGTATAGTATAGTAGGTGCGTCTTCCCCTCCCCATTGTCTCTTCTTATGTTGTTGTATTTAACTATTTAACATTATTGTAATTACATTGTCAATCATCCCCTGTCCCCTCCCTGTAGCCCTGTGGGCACTTTGAAACAGTATTTGCTTCCTGTATAAGCAGCCTAACAAGTGAAAAATAAATAAAATAAATAAATAAATGCTAAATGCAACACTAGAGAACTGTTTACTATCTTCAGGGAATTGGAAAGTCCATCATCCCATGCCCCCCCCCCCCACAACCCCCCACTTTCATTCACCAAGAACAAAGCCTGGTGCATTAACATTCAGGCAACAATGCTGAACAAAATCGATTTCTTAAATAAAAGAACTCAGAACCACCAAGCCACCTCCCACCCACAGCCTAGTGAACATAACCATGACACCATGCTGGACCTCCAGTCGAAGGAGTTTCCACAGATTCCATTTATATGGACCACTGAAACTGAAGTCCAAGCTATCCTCAACAGTCTAAAACCCTCAAAGTGCAAAGGAGTTTTCTGCCCAGCCTCCATTGTCAAGGAATGCACTGAAGCCTTTACCCCATTCAATACTGCTTTCATCTCCTTCTCCACAGTTCTAGTACCCGATAGCCTCAAGGAAGCGTGGGTGCTACCGCATCTAAAACAATATGTTAGACCCTACTAACCCTAACAACTACAGGCCCATCACTACAGTGCATTTCCTATTGAAAATACTTGACAGAGCGCCATACCTTCAAGTCCAACATTTCCTTGAAACTAACCACATACTGAGATTGAGGCAATCAGGTTTTCACCCTGGCCACGGCCCTGAATCTGTACTGATGGATCTAAAAAAACAACTGGATGAGATCCAGGGACTCTGGTAAGCCTGTCCTCCACCTCCAAGACATATCAGGGGCGTTTGACCTGGTGGACCACAAAATTCTCTGCCACCATTTGAGGACCATGTCCAACTTCTCCTCTAAAACCACAGGCTGCATTGCCTCCTTCCTACAAGGAAGAGTCATGAGAGTATTTACAGAGGTCGCCAGTGCCGCTCCCACCCCATTAGCTGTGGAGTCCCACAAGGCTTGTGCATATCCCCCACTTAATATAACATATTCACTAGATCCCTCTTCGACATCCTTGAGTCCATTGGCATAGCCTACAACAACTATGCTGATGACACGAAAATATTACTCCCACTCACGGACAACTATCTGGAAGACTCCAGCACTCTCAATGCCACTTATGCCACTGTCCAGGCTTGGATGACAGCAAACCACTGAAGACTGCAATCCTACTGGTAGGCGCCCCAGCAGTGCTTGAGAATCTCAATGACCAATATTCTGCCTTCCTCGTTGACGATGTTATGATCTCAGTCTCAACATCTGTCAAGAGGCTAGGGGTCAACCTTGACTCCACACTCTTGATGTCCCGTCAAGTAAACGCCATAGACTCCTCAGTGGCTTATACGACTAAATTACTCAACACTGCTAAACCCTTCCTAACCACAGAGACTTGCCTCACTATCGCCCAGGCAGTCATTGACTCGAAGCTGGACTACTGTAACGCCCTCTTTTTGGCACTTCCTAAAAAAATATCCTGAACGTTCAAGTCATTCGAAATAACGTGCTCCGAGCAGCACTCAGCATTCTTTAGATAGACCATATCTCTGCAGCAAGGAGAGTGGTACATTGGCTACCTATTAAGAAACGAATCATCTTCGATACCATGTCCATTAACCACAAATGCCTTTCCAACTCCACACCCACCTACCTGTCCCAGAACATCATTAGAGCCCACTCTGCCAGACCAACCAGAACGCCTTATGCACACTGCATCGTCTAACCTAAATTCAGACTCACTAAAGCAGGGGGCTCAAGTTTCCTTTACATTTCAGCTAAACAGTGGAATGCCCTGCCACCCTCCCAAAGAGCTGAACCGTCCGACTGAATGTTCTGGAAAGCCATGAAAACTTTGCTATTTGAATTATCTGTTTGACAAAACTTTACCTACTGCACTGTACATATCTGATGCTGATGCTTTTGAATTGTGAGTAACTGGTTGTAACAACGCATCGATGCCTCCAGGTTGCTGACTGCTTTATAAGTGAAATAAATAAATAAAAATAAATATTGGGAAGGAAGGGCAGTGTCATGACCTGTGTGACCTGTGCACATGCCAGGGACGGCTTCATCCTCCCAGTGAGGTATGCAGTGCTCCAATAGGTTTTCTAAAGGAGTCCCACTAGCCATCTCCAGTCCCCCTGACCTTTGGCCGTGACCACACCACTCACTAGGTTTCTTTTGGGCATACTAACCATGGCCTTTGCTCATGGTCAGTGGCCACAGCCTTTTGCCATAGCCCCTTGACATGTTGCCCACTAGGTGCTGTGTCCACTGTACATGTTACCCAATATCTTTCTTTCAGACCCACTAGGTGACCATGGCCAACTATACATGTATTTCAGTCCCACTAGCCAGGGCCGGCGGTGAGGGTGAATGCCATTGTGTCGTTGCCCTGATTTCAGCTAAGTTTGACCTGTTTGATATTTGCTGCTGCTGCCTCGCGGCCAGAAGGAGGCTTGTTCTTGGTTCCCCTTCCCTTCCTCCTCCCTCCCCACCCCCTGATTGGGCATCAGCCCATTGCAGTGTGTAGTGCTTTGCGTGGACAGACAGGCTCGGCTTCTTCTCCATCTGGAGGCCATTGTTAAGGGTGTCTGCCATCATGTCCCTGACCTGATTTCAGATAAGTTCGGCCTGTTAGATATTTGTCGCTCCTGCCTTGCAACCAGAGGGAGGCTTGTTCCTGGTTCCCCCTCCCCCCTCTCCTCCCACCCCCTGTCCCCTGATTGGGCATCAGCCCACTGTGGGGTTCCATGTGATATTTTTTGCCGCAAAAATATCGCGATGCAAAAATATTGGCATATTTTTGCGGCAAAAATAACACATGGACCCTGAGGGGGACACCCCCGCAACCCCTGCATCATTTTTTTATGTGCGGGGGACATCCCCGCAACCCCTGCACCTAATATTTTCACCACCAAACATATCGCCTATGGCCGTTCCCGACGACCATATGTACGGCGATATTTTTTCTGGCGAAAATATTACCTGATACCCACTGTGGTGTGTAGTGCTATCTGGCGGACGCACCAATTTGGCTTCTTCCTCATCTGGAGGCTGGCGGTGAGGGTGACTGCCATTGTGTCCCTGCCCTGATTTCAGCTATGTTTGGCCTGTTAGATATTTGCTGCTGCCACCTCATGGCCAGAGGGAGGCTTGTTCCTGGTTCCCCTTCACTCCCTCCCTGCCCCCTGGCCCCTGAGTGGGCAGCGTTCCATTGTGGTGTGTAGTGTTTTCCCTGGATGCACCAGCTCGGCTTCTTCTCCATCTGGAGGCCGGTGGTGAGGGTGACTGCCATCATGTCCCTGCCCTGATTTCAGCTAAGTTTGGCCTGTTAGATATTTATCGCTGCTGCCTCGTCGAGAGAGGAAGGCTTATTCCTGGTTCCACTTCCCTCCGTCTTTCCTCCCCGCCCCCTGTCCTCTGATTGGGCATTCGGCCCTTCTTTAGTGCTCCGGCAGGTCAGCCCCCCTGCCCTGGCAGCCCCCTCAGGCAAAGGACCCAGAGGCTAAAGACAGCACCAGTGGATGTAGCTCCAGATGGTGATTGCCGGTGTCTGCCGGGGAAGCAGGAAGCCTTCAGACGTCACCCTGCTGCGACTGATCAGTAATGTTTAATCTGGGTGTGTTGTGTTGCTGTTTTTCCATTGCTGCTGTGTTTGAAAACATGGCCTTTTTCCCCTCTTCTAGGAAATTTGAATCTGGGTGTTTTGCCTTGCTGCTGTGTTAAAAAACTAGACCTTTTTCCACTCGTTTAGGAAAGTCAAATCGGGTTCTGCATTATGATAACTGTGTGTCTCATTAGGCTTGCTTCCTCTCTCTAGGTTACCCACCCTCTGGGAGTCCCTTGTGCTGCTCAGTGTACCTGCTGGCTACGTCTGCATGTTCCCTACTGTGTGAACGTCCCCCATCCCTCCGCACTGCCGGGCTGAGCGTTGCTGAGCTGCCCCTCTTCACTCCTCGCTCCATCCTCCTACCTCCTACTCACACCTTCTATGGTGATATCCGTCTCCCCCATCTTCTCAAACTGCTACTCTATCTTCTATCCTATCCCTCTCATTAAGTCCGGAAGGAAGAAGTTCAAGAGGGAGATCCTGGCCTCCAACCCATGCCTCAATATCGCTGACACCTACACCAGTGCTTTTTCCAGACATTCATGACATCCTCTTTGTCGTTCCCTCACCTGACATATGGACCCCTCATATGGTCTCGGCTCTCTCTCCTTTCTCCTCTCCCATTCATGGTGACACTCGCTGGGAGGCCTTCTTGGCCTCCTTCCACTCCTCCAAGATCATCATTAATGTCTATTTGAATGGCACCATCTTGGTCCAGGGCCCTCATTCCAATCTCCTCCTTTTTGATAGGCGTCTCTGGCATCTTATCAACTTCCTTCCTTCTCCTGCTGCTCCTCCTAGCACCTCTTGAGCTCCTCTGCCACCTCTTTCCTTTTCTACCTCTATGGCACCTTCCTCCTCCTCTCTGGCCACTATGCCACCTCCTGATACCTCCTCTGCCCACTCCCAAGCCCCTCCACCTCCTCCACTTGGTGTACCTCAAGCATGTACCCCACTCAGGTAGTCTTGCAAATGTGGCAACCTGCTCCACGTCCATACTCTTAACTCTTGCTCTGCTGTCACACACTCTTCTGACATCAGCCACCTCCTCGAAGAACTTGACCTGGGGTTCCTCGCTCTCACTGAGTCATGGTTCATGGCCTGCTCTGTCACGAGTTTTAACACTCTCCTCCCTGATGGCTACAAGATCCTCTCTGAGCCTAGAACCAACCGACCCGGAGGTGAAGTAGCTCTGATCTTTTTGGAGTGGATCCCTGCTTGTGTCATTCGTACGCAGGCCTACTCCTCCTTCAAATGCCTGCTCTGCAGGCTCTCTATTTCTCCTGGCCTCTCTCTAACTGTGGCCACCATCTACAGGCCAACTGGCCGGTGGCCCTATTGCTCTCAGGGTGGGCTGACCTCTCCTCTTCTCTCCTTGCATCTACCTCTCAACTTCTCCTCCTCAGATACCTCAACATCCACATGGATGCTTCTATTCCTGTCTCTGGGCTCTTCTGCAACCTCTGCAACACTCTCACTCTCTCCATTCTACCCTCTGATCCGGCACACTCTGCCAGACACACCTTGGATGTTCTCTTCTCCTCAGACATCCCCCTCTCTAATCCTGTCACCACTCCTCTCTTTTTGACTGACCAATTTCTGCTTTCCTCTCACCTGAAACTCTCTGTCCCTCAGACAAAGACCACCCCAGCACTGCCACCTACCTTCTTGGTCATTCGACCCATGAAGCAGGTGTCAGTGGATGCCTTTTCCAATACCTTTTTTGTTCCCCCTACTCCTGCGGCTGACTCACACTCTGACACAACCATCTTTAGCCTGCATCTTTCTATCTCCAACACTCTGGACATCCTTGCCCCTGTCATGAGAATCCACCTGAAGCCTACCACCAAGTGCAACTCTTGATATGATTCCAACATCGCCACCCTGAAATGCAAGTTCAGGGTGGCTGAGAGGAATTGGAGGGCTTCGAGCACATCCTCTGACAAAGTGTCCTGCCGCCTGCTCCAAAGGCAATACATACTCTCTGTTCTGTCCCAGAAGAGAGTCCACATCCAAGCCCACGTCTCTGCAGCCTCTAACAACATGGCCAAACTCTTTAAAATCTCCAAGGAGCTGGCCAATCCTGCTGCAGCCTCCACTTCTCCTGTTCCCTCCCAGGCTCTCTGTACTGCTCTGGCCACTCACTTCACCAATAAAACTCAGGACATCATGTCCTCGCCCTCTTCTTCCTCTCCCGCGACCTCTCTTGACCCCCTCCTGCCTGCCTCTCCTTCTCCTCCTCCTTTCTCCTCTTTCTCCCTGATAACACCTGACAAGGTTTCTAGACAAGTTTGATCTATGAAAGTGTCATCCAAACAGGTGCTCCCTTGCTCCCATAGAACCATCAAGGACCACATTGACACCCTCACTACAGCCTTGGCCGATTTCTGTGATCACTCTTTTGCCACTGGATCTTTCCCCTCTCTCTTCAAGCACTTCCTTGTGCACCCCCTCCTTAAAAAGCCTTCTGCCGATCCTACCTGTCTGGCAAACTATCACCCAATCTCTATCTCTCCTTTCCTGTGCAAAATCTTGGAAAAGTTGGCCATCTCCCAGCTTATTCTCCATACTGAATCTGTTAGTTGTCTTCATGACCATCAGTCTGGCTTCAGAGCAGGCAGAGGCACAGAAACTGCTCTCCTGAACACCCATGAAGATCTGCTCTCTAATCCTGACACCAGCCTGCCTTCTGTCCTCATCTTCACTGACCTTCCCTCTGCTTTTGACACTGTCAACCACGCCATCCTAATCAATCGACACTGTGAGAACCTGGGCATCACTGATCAGGACTTGGAGTGGTTGACCTGCTTCCTCTCGGCCCGTCCCTCCCAGGTCCAACTTGGATACTTCCTCTTCACCACCTCCCTCGCCACATGTGGAGTCCCCCATGGCACTAACCTCTCTTCCTGGCTCTTTAAGAGTCTACTTGGCCTCTTTGGCCCATCCGATCTCTACTTTCTCCTCTAACTTTCAGTGTTACATGGATGGCACTCAGCTCTCCTTCAGGCTCCCCTCAGCCTCCTCTTTTCTCGCACTCATTGCTGACTATCTACCTTGATTCCAGATTGGTGCATCTCCAACGATCTCTCCCTTAATGCTAGTAAGACAGAGATCCTTCTCATTGGGACCCCTGCTCCTGTTTTCCCCTCTCACTCTGGCCGCCGTCCTTGGGCCCTTTTCCTTCGCCTTCTTGTGAGGCAAAAATCCTTGGTGTCATCTTCGACTCCACTCTCTCCTTCACTCCTCACATCTCGGACCTCACCAAGAAGTCTCACTACCAGCTCCACCTCCGCAAAGGTATTCTTCCTTTTTCACTTTCCCCCAGAACCTCACTGTCTCCAGAGCCGTGGTTCGCTCTAGGCTAGACTACTGCAACAGCCTTGTTCTCAATCTGCCTTCCTCTACTCTCCGCCCTCTACAACTAATCCAGAACAGGACTTCACGACTATCCTTGGCCTCAAGCCCAGGGATCGTATCTCTCCAGCACTGAACTCTCTCCACTGGCTCCCTGTGGCTGCAAGGATCAAGTTCAAGACCCTCTGCATCATCCACAAGGCTTTCTGCGGCCGTGCCCACACTACATCTAACTATCTCTTCCAAAATACCTTCCTTCACAAGCCCTTCGCTCAACTACCTCCAATTCTCTGAGGGTCAGACACTTTGCTAGGCAGAGAGTGGGGGTAGATCTCTCTCTTCTGCAGGTGCCTCCCCCTGGAATGGCCTCCCTGCCCCTCTCAAACCTGATCCAGACAACCTGAAGTTCCTGAAGCAGCTCAAGACCTTCCTTTTCTCCTCTGATTTCTCTCACTCGCTCCCCTACTGACCTACCTGTATTCTGCACCGACTGGTTGCCTGGCTACCCTCTGAGCATAACGGGTACCAGTATCCTCCATGATCAGCCTCCCCTGCATTGCCTCCAGGCCACCACGCACTTATGGGCTGTAACTGTAACCTCTACAGTGCCCTGCCTCCATGCACTTTCGCAGAGCCGCGCTGCCCTGGTTGAACTTGCTCAAAGCATTGCTGCCCTGATCGCACTTCCCCTCCCTCTTCCTGGCACTTCCCCCTCTCACTTCGCCTACACTGTGGCACTGTTGCACTTGCACGATCAGAATGTCATAAGGCCCAGTAAGGTCATTTGTATTGTCCTCCCTATGTCTTCCCTCCCTTGCCTTGTCGCGCCTAGAAACACTTGTGTACAGGCGCATTATAAATGACTTATCATATCATATATCATATCATATCTATCTTTTAAAACACTACCTTTCTTTCCCGCTAGCCATGGCCTTCGCCCATGACCACTTGCCCTGATCTTCGGCCATGGCCCCTTTACATGTTGTCCCAATAGCTTTCTTCCGGTCCCACTAGCCATGGCCTTTGGACGTGGCCACTCTACATATTGCATATAGGTTTCCTAAACGAGCCCACTAGCCATTGCCTTCGGCCATGACTAGTGGCGCCGGCCTTCTGCCATGTCCTCACCTCTAGGTTTCTTTTGGGCACACTAGCCATGGCCTTTCGCCATGGCTCCTTGACATGGTGCCCACTAGGTTTCTTTGGGCTCATTAGCCATGGCCTACGGCCATAGCCACTTTCCATATTGCACCATTAGTGTCCTTAAGGTAACCCAGTATCCATAGCCTTTGGCCATACCCATCATCACCCGCCTCACTGTAGCTGTAAAATTCCCCTTTCTTGTCTTAATCTAATTTTTTTAACTCTTCCTTTTAAACCCTCCCCCCCACTAGTCGTGACTAGTAATGTAACACAGATAAACACAGTTATTCTTAAACGTACAGAAATAACCACGGTTATCTGTCAAAAGCGTGCAAAATTGAAAACTCTTCCCAGCCTTCCCAGTCAGCTCCATGCTCCCCCAATCCTCTTTAGTCCTTTTTCCCTCAGTAGCCCTCTCCCATTCCCCCACTCATCTTTTTGTCTGGCGCACTTTCATTCTCGAGGTACTTTTTTTTATCATAACCACTGTTATCCCGCCACATAACCCTGGTTAGGTCGAAAACGTTTAAGTTTTGAACTTGGTCACAGCCTCACCTCCAGCCCCCCCCACCTCTAGCCTGATGCCATTTCATCCTTTTTGTCCTCTTTCAAATGCCATTTTTTCCACTTTTTGTTTTTGGCTAACCCCGGTTTATCTGTTATAACTGCGGTTATTTCTTGCCTCGAGCAAAAAAAGGGCAGCTTTTTCATTTCTGAAAAGCTTTGCTGATGCATTGTGGGACACATATATGGCTATAATTTTGGGAGCAGGGGACACCCCTTCTCCATCAAATATTTTTTAAACTACTGAATGGAATAACACCACACCCTTTGAGGAAATGTTATTAGCCTCTCTCAGCCTCTCAGCTGCAAAGCACCAAAACAGATATAAAGGTTTTAACTGCTGGATGGATTTGCCAATTAAGGAGATTAATGTTAATGTTAATGTTAAAGGATATTTTTACCACGCACTATCACCACTGGAGTGGTCCCCTGGTGTCTGGCGGCTCTGAAAAGGGAAGGTGGGGTGAGTTAGTGGGAGTAAGCGGGAAAAGTGCAAGAGAGCAGTGATGTGCCGTTGGCAGCCTCAACACGGTTAACACCGTTCGCTGGGCTTGGGGTGCTTTCTGGTCAGTGGCCGTCGTGTGCTGTTGTGCGAGTCTATGAGCCTCATTCCGAGGTTGGAGGTAACCATGCTGCAATTTGAGGCATGGTTACCTCCTTAGCCCATACTGGGTCCGGGTTCCTCAAATGAGGACTTACCGGGCCATTCCAACCTTGGAGGAACCCGGACCCGGTACATCCCCATTCCCATTCGAGCCCCCATAGGGTTCAATGGGAATGGGGACTTGTTAGCTCCCTGGTATCCTCGGGGGAACCGCTAAGGACGCCTGGTTTTACAGTGTCCAGTCTGTGGAGCGCATAACTACAATTTTGTTTGCAAAAAGTCAGACAAATCCGTCATACAAGTTAAAAGTTATTAGCAATTCATTTTTCGGGTTTCCTATGGCACGCAATACTCAACTATAGTGCGTTGACTGCTGCACTATAATATATAAATATGTGTATATATTACAGGGTCTGCAGTAGCGACCCTGTAATTATGCATAAATTGGGTTTCACATAGGAAGAGCAGTTTTTGAGCGGCTTATAACTTTGGCTTATAACTTTGGTACCATTTGACAAATCTGCTACGAAACGTAGCAAAAGAAATATAGACCTGACAGAAATATTTTGCAAAGTATGGTCGGGTTTTAACAAGGAAAGGTATAATTGTAGTGAGGATCCAAACTTTTCAAAATCGGGATGGGCTTCAATGGACCTCAATGGAAACAAAATGTTGCTCGCGGCTAGAGCCCAAACCGCTTGACAGATTGTCACCAAACATTTGTGAGGAGAGGTGTTCTGGTCTTGAAAGCATACTCTTGCTAATTTGCTGCAAATCTGTCCCCCGGATTCTTTTAAAATGCCCAGAAAGTAGGTCAAAATAAATTAGTGATCTCTTTGACCGGTCCATTGATTCACTTCCTGATTCAGTGTCCGTTGCACCTCTGCACCGATCAGGATGCAGTATAACGTTTGCAGGCACTGCGTAAAGGGGCTGGCGAATTTCAGTTGTTACCAACGTCTTTAAAATACTGAGTATTTTTATTAATCAAAAGTACATTCTTGATAGATGTCTTAAAATGTCTCATCATATGTATAGTGCATTCAGTGTTACTGGTTTTGGCATTGGCCACCATGCTGTCATTCTTTCCTTCTCCTTCCCAAAAGCCCCCCCCCCCCGCCCCAATAACTCTCCTGTCATTTCTTCTCCCATACTGTCATTCCTCATTCATTAGCCCTATGCTACCTGTAACGTGCACTACAATACAAGTGCCAGAACTATTGGCTTTTTTCAAATGCTGGTTTCATATGCTTTGGACCTTTCCAAATATTCAAGTGTACTGGGAAAGGGTGTTCGCATCACTCAGCAAGGTTTTGCTTGTGTCCAAATTGGAGGATGCTGAACAACTCCAATGAGGGAGGCCTAGGTAAATATGACAGATTATTTGTATCCACCGCCTTGGGGGTGGTTGAAAGGGATTTACTCTCCTTGGGGGGTAGGGGAGGTTTCTATAAACAAAGGTTTATAGTATGAGAAATTGTCATGAGAAACATCAGAACATATGGGTCAAATGGGAAGAAGGCACATGTTTAGGTATTATTTGATAATCTTGTTACTTTCTGGTTTCCCCTGGGTAAGGGTTATGTTATACCTTGGGTGATATTGGGTGGGAATTGTGGACGAGACTTGGGAGGGAGGTTGGCTTCATTTTTGGTTTGTTCTGGTTATTGGGTTTTGTTTGCTTGGCTTGGTTTGTTTTCCGTACCTGGCTGTCTTGGGCTACCAAGCTATTGTATTTGGGGATGGGAGAGGTTCAGGTCTTAATGTTTTAAATGTTGAAACTACAATAATATTTTTAAGGGGGTGCTTGCTCATTCATAAAAATCGAATAGCACCTAAACACAATATAGCAATTGTTATAGATGCTCATAGGGTCAGGGAATAGTTAATGGCTACATTAAATACTTTGGGATGCACTGTACAAAACAATAGCATTTCAAGATGGTGGCGACTATTTTTCATTCTGTTTTTGACAGAGCATTATCAGAGGTGACAAATTAAATTACCTCCTCGATCTTTCCTCTGCTTTTGACACAATCAATCACTCCATCCTCATAAACTGACTCTATGATACCCTAGGCATCACAGACGGGGCACTGGCATAGCTGACATCCTTCCTCTCTAGCAGACCCTCCCAAGTACAAATGGGTCATTTTCTCTCCTAAACCTCACTCTCTACCTGTGGTGTCACTCAGGGCACTATCCTATCCCCATGGCTCTTCAACATCTTCCTGGTCCCTCCGGCCCACCTGATCTCCACTCTCTCCCCTCATTTACAGTGTTACCCAGATGACACACAGCTCTCTTTCAGTCTACCTTCCCCTACCTCCACCTCCTCTTCCTCCATCATACCTGACTGCCTGACTGCTATTCAAGCATGGTGTGCTCTGCCAATGATCTCTGCCTTAATGCCAGTAAGACAGAAATCCTTCTCATTGGGACACCTTTTCCTTGTCCCCCGCCCCACCCTCTTGCCAGACCCCTTGGGTCCCAACCCCACACCTACTGATGGGCAAAAAACCTTGGGATCATCTTTGATTCTTCTCTCTCTTTCTCTCCACACATCACGGACCTTGTCAAGAAGTCAGATTTTCATCTCCATCTCCTATGGGGCATTCTACCTTTCCTCCTTTCCTCACCTTCCCCCTAGAAGTTCAATGTCTCCAGAGCCCTGGTTCTCTCTAGACTTGGCTACTACAATAGCCTCAACCTGCCTCTTTCCTCCCTTTGCCTCTTCCAGATAATCCAGAACAAGATTGCGAGATTTATCCTTTGCCTTGAACCCAGGGACTGCATCTCTCCCATCCTAACATCTCACCACTGGCTCCTGTTGACTGCAAGAATCCAATTCAAGCACCCTTGCATCATCCATGAGGCTGTCTGGTGCCTAGGACCTCTCTAGATCCAGCTTTCTCTCCCTAAATACCTCCCGGCTAGAGTCCTTTGTTCTTTTGTCTCCAACTCTCTGCATGTCAAACGTTTCTCCAAGCAGACAGTGGGAGGTAGATCCCTTTTCTTGGCTGGTGCCTCCCTCTAGAACATCCTCCCTCAATCCCAGACTTGAGCCGAATCTTCTTAAGTTCCGGAAACTTCTCAAAACCTTCCTTTTCTCCTCTTCCTTGACTCTCCCCCTCCCATGCTAAACTCTTCATCTGCTGCTGCAACCGGGGCCTGGTCTTTTGAGAGTCATACAGGGGCCAGACAACCCCACACCACTCCCCCCCAGCATCTTTTGCCAGCACTTGTCCTCGGACTCCCTTTCACAGACTATCCCAACGTAGTCCTCACTGTCGACCGCACTCCCCCCCTCCTCCATCTTTCCCCTGGCACTTGCCACCTTGGCCTGACCACCACTTGTCCGCCCCCACCCTCTCCTGCACTTCTCCCTGTACCCCCACCCCCTTTCACCCATCACCTTGTCATGCACTTGCTCAGTAGGATTGTCCAATATAACTGTTATTTGTTGCTGTATTTTTATGATTTCCCATGCCCCTCTGCCCCCCATCCTGTCTTGTGGTGCCGGAAAACTGTGTTATTATGTTTAGTGATTAGGCGACCCCTGCAGCACAATGTGGCTATGCTTCTCTTACAACTTCAGGCTGTCATAAATGTATCTTTCCTTTTTTTGTCAGGCAAAGGAAAAGAGGGGATGGACGTTGAATAGTGCTGGATATCTTCTGGGGCCACGTAAGTGTAGCAGAAATAGTCTTATCAAAATGTTAATTCTTAAATAATGTAATGATAATACTTAATTCTTTTTAAGCAGTCAACTTATTTCAGACTTCTAAATTTGCAGAGAAATGGGTTTGTCGTTTATGATAAATATCTCTATTCTACATTTTTTTAAAATCCTTACATTTGTAGGTTACATTTTAATTCCAAATGCATTTATTGCACATGTCCTTTCCCTCTCTATTCATCAATGCAACATACTTGCTGCGGCTCAATAACCTTACTTTTTGAACTTCTCTTTTTAATGGGAATGGATGCTATTTACTATGGACTTCTCGAAATATAGTGTGGTACACTTAGATGGATTGTTGTGGGAGGAAATTTGTTGCACTTAGATTGATTGTTGGGGTTAGAAAATGTTTTACACTTAGATCGATTGTTGGGGTAGGAAATGTGTTGTACATCGATGAATTGTTGGGGCTAGGAACTGTCACACTTAGATTGTTGGGGAGGAAATGCGTTACACTTAGATGGATTGTTGGGGGAGGAAATGCCTTACACTTAGATTGATTGTTGGGGTTAGAAAATGTTTTACACTTAGATCGATTGTTGGGGTAGGAAATGTGTTGTACATCGATGAATTGTTGGGGCTAGGAACTGTCACACTTAGATTGTTGGGGGAGGAAATGCGTTACACTTAGATGGATTGTTGGGGTAAGGAAATATGTTACACATAGATGGATATTTGGGGTAGGAACTGCGTCACACTTAGACAGTTTGTTGGGGGTAGGAAATGTGTTGCAAATAGATGTATTTGGGTTAGAAAATGTGTTAGACTTTGATTGGTTGTTGGTGGTAGAAACTGATACACTTAGATGGTTTGTTGGGGGTAGGAATGGCTGGGGGTAGAAACTGTGTCGCACTGTGTCGCACTGTGTCCAGCACCACCCCCCAAGCAGCATACTCCAAGAGCGCCGTCATCTCATCTCCCTCCCCCAAGCCTGTCAGTGCAACCGCCGACACACTCAGGCACCCAAACTCTAATCATCAACAACAATGCTCCTGGCGACAAAACATCATTGTTGTCGCATACAATGCCTGTGACTATCATGTCTATACATGTGCCTGAAGCCCCTAATACTATCACTATGCCTGTGCCTGCCATGTTTATGCCTGTGCCTGAAGCCCCTTATGCTATGACTATGCTTGTGCCTGAAGCCCATAATGCTATGACTATGCCTGTAACTGACTTGATTATGCCTGTGCCTGAAGCCCCTAATGCTATAACAATGCCTGCGCCTGCCATGTTTATGTCTGTGCCTGAAGCCCCTAATGCTATGACTATGCCTGTATCTGCCATGTCTATGCCTGTGCCTGAAGCCCCTAATTCTATGACTATGCTTGTGCCTGAAGCCCCTAATGCTATGACTATGCCTGTGCCTGACTTCATTATGCCTGTGCCTGAATCCCCTATTGCTATAACTATGCCTGTGCCTGCCATGTTTATGCCTGTGCCTGAAGCCCCTAATGCTATGACTATCCTGTGCCTGCCATGTTTATGCCTTTGCCTGAAGCCCCTAATGCTATGACTATGCCTGTATCTGCCATGTCTATGCCTGTGCCTGAAGCCCCTAATTCTATGACTATCTTGTGCCTGAAGCCCCTAATGCTATGACTATGCCTGTGCCTGACTTCATTATGCCTGTGCCTGAATCCCCTATTGCTATAACTATGCCTGTGCCTGCCATGTTTATGTCTGTGCTTGAAGCCCCTAATGCTATGACTATGCCTGTATCTGCCATGTCTATGCCTGTGCCTGAAGCCCCTAATGCTATGACTATGCTTGTGCCTGAAGCGCCTAATGTTATGACTATGCCTCTGCCTGCCTTGACTTTCCCTAGGCCTGCAGCTTCCAATGCTATTACAAAGCCTATGCCAGCAGCCCCCATCGTCATTACCATGCCCTCTGACCCCACAGTGATGACTACACAATTGCCTTTAACTCACGACACCGCGACGCCTCCCATAGCCCCTAAAGCCTCCCTCGGAATTACACCCACTACCAACCTTAAATGTGGTTTGGTCAATGCACTGTCTGTCCCAGCTCATGCCTTGGACTTCCATGATCTCATTCTCAAGAATAAAACCAACCTCCTCATTATTACAGAAACTTGGCTTAATGAAACTTCTGGCCCAGCCCTCTCACTTGCCATTCCAGATGGGTACACCACCTACAGGCAAGACCGCACCCTCTCAAGGGGCAGTGGGGTAGCCCTCATCGCTAAAGAAACCCTTGCTATTAGGCGGACTGAACGTGACCTTGGCCATAGCTGTGACTACCTTCCATTAAAAATCAATCTCTCTCCCAATTTCACCCTGGCTCTTCACATTGTCTATCGACCCCCAGGCCCGATCGCTGAATTCCATGACTCCCTCGTCCACTCTCGGTCAGGCAACTTAAAAAAGACCTCGAAAAGTCCTTCTCATAGGTGACCTCAACTTAGGCCTCAACGATCCCAATGATGCCCAAGCGGCCACCCTGAACAAAGCCTTATCTACTCTAGGGTTTTCGCAAACAACCTCCAATCCGACTCATTCTAAAGGCCACTCACTAGATTAGGTATCCCAACACAACTGTTCAGTGCTTATCACAGAGAATTCACCCATCCCATGGTCTGATCACCATTACATTCAATTTGACCTAGACACCTCTAAAGGGCCACCCAAGCCCACCATCCCGCTCCCTACAGCCCTCTCGAGAAGTTCACGGCAACTCACTGCAGAAAAACGTACTCCCCTCCTCAAGGTGCCTGCACTCCAGGCCCCTTTCTCAAAGGACCCTGAAACCTTGGCCAGCACCTTCAAACGGGTCATCACCCAAGCTGTTGACTCTATTGCGCCCCTCACCCTCAGGAAAGCCAAGAAAACCAGGCACACTAACGCATGGTTCACTCAAGAATTCTGCCATTTACGTGCAAAAAAGCAAGCTGCCCTCGCAGTTTGGAAAACCAAACCTAATGATGCAACCTATCTCCAAAGACTATAAATCAAGCATTATCCAAGCTAAAGCTAACTCCTTCAACACTAGGATAGCCAATGCAAAATCAGGCACCAAAGACATTTTCACCATCCTCAGGGAGCTGAAATCTCCCTCCACTTCTCCACCCACTATCCTAAAGGATTAAAATTGGTGCAACAATATCCAATCAGCTATGATTGACAAACTAAACACCCTGCAAACTAAGATCCTAGCTCGCCAAAAAGCCTTGGCCCTCCAAATTGCAAATCAGAACAGTATCCACAACAAGGAGACTAAAACTAATCACAATAGTATCCACAACAAGGAGCCTAAAAGCAACTCTTCCCCAGCATTCAACTTCAAGGATATGACTGAAACTGAAGTCATTTCTCTCCTAAAAACCCATCAAACCCTCTAACTGCAAGGGGGACGTTTGTCCTGCTCAGCTCATTAAAGACTGCGGCCAGACACTCGCACCCTTCCTAACAGCATTCATCAATGCATCCTTCCAGTCTGGGCAGGTCCCATCTGACCTCAAGGAAGCTTGGGTACATCCGCTTCTCAAGAAACCCTCCCTCGACCCATCGGTACCAGGGAATTACAGGCCCATCACCACTGTCCCCTTCTTGTTGAAAATACTAGACAAAGCAGCCTACCTGCAAGTCCAAAAATTCCTTGAGGACCACCGTCTTCTGGGCCTTCGACAGTCTGGCTTTAGACCACGACATGGGACCGAAACGGCCCTCCTTGACCTAAAAAATCAAATGGATGACATCAGAGACGCCGGCAAACCTGCGCTCCTTCTGCTCCTCGATTTATCGGCCGCGTTTGACCTTGTGGACCACAACACTCTGTGCCACCACCTTTCCATTGCAGCTAACTTCTCCCCCAAAGCTTGTGCATGGATCACCTCATTTCTTCAGGAAAGGGCTATGAATGTCTTTTCCGACTCAGCGTGTGCCACTCCCAGTTACATCAAATGCGGGGTGCCTCAGGGCTCTTACATCGCGCCCACCCTCTATAACCTCTTCACAAGGCCTCTTTTCAACTTGCTCGATTCTCTGGGCATCTCATACACCAACTATGCTGATGACACCCAGGTGCTCATCCCGCTTACAGGTGACTATGAGGCAGACAGGACTATCCTTAACTCCATTTACTGCACCATCCAAGCCTGGATGGCAGACAATTGGCTGTGCCTTAACAGGAAGAAAACAGAGCTTCTACTCATTGGTTCACCAACCATTCTGGGTAACCTGGACAAAAACTACTGCTCCTTCATTATTGACAATATATCCATCGCGGTATCCCAATCAGTCAAGACCTTCGGAGTCGACCTCGACTCTAATCTCACTATGAACAAGCAGGTCAATGCCATTGTCTCCTCTTCGGCATACTATTCCAAACTGCTTAATGCAGCAAGACCTTTCTTTACCTCACAGAACTGCCTTACCATTGCTACGGCTACGATTGGTTCAAGATTGGACTACTGCAACGCTCTCCTTGGTGGGACCTCTTCTGGCAAAAACATTGCTAAACTCCAACTAGTTCAGAACAACGCCCTCAGGGCTGCCACAAGATTCTCAAAAAAGGACCACATTTCCGACCTCAGAAGACAGGTCCACTGGCTACCCGTGAATCATCTTTAAAATCCTTTCCCTCACGCACAAATGCCTCCATAATCTCGCACCCCCCTACCTGGCTCAATACATATCCATGCCTACCCCCTCTAGGCCGTCCAGACTGGCCTACACAAACCGGATCTCCATGCCCAAAACCCATAGAGTGCGTGCAGGTGGCTCCAGCTTCCCAGCCATGGCTGCCACACACTGGAACGCCCTACCTACGCACCTCAGGAGCATTGACTCTCACCTAGCCTTCCGCAAAGCCATCAAAACCAGGCTATTTGTTGGATCGGTTAACATCAGTGCACACTGAACTTCACCTAACTGTATTGTATTTTGCATCTGAGCACCTCTGATCCTCCACTTTGTAACCAAGTAACCACAACCGTAATCTTCACCATGTATATTTCCTCTTCGTAACTAAGCAATTACAGTCTGTAACCGCAATCTTAACTTAGCACACTTCCTGTAAAAGCGCCTCAATGCATTTGGGCTGTAATGCGCTATACAAATGTAAAAATAAACAAAAATACATAAATAATCTAGACGGATTGTTGGGGTTAGGAAATGTGTGGAAAACACACTGGAGGACTGGGGGTCGGTAACTGGCCTGTAATTATACCCTAATATGTTCACACAAAGCAGAAACAGGTTTCAACTGTTAAATGTTATTTTACAATTTTGTCAGTGAGTACAACCTACCTTGCCCTCCAACCATTCTTACTAAGCCCTCCTGTGGTTGCTAAACCATAGATTGTGGTGGTGTGCCGCTTATATAGTGTTAAGGGACAGAGGAAGAGGCTTGCCCTACCTATTTGGAGCAATGAGAGAGACTGCTACATAGCAGTCTTTAAGAGCATCTTGGAGGTGTTTTGCACCATGCCCCAAAAGGTGTTAGAAGTCATACATGGTATTTAATTATTACTTTTATTTACCCTGTTTTAGGACTTCAAAAACAGTTTCAAAAGTAAAGCTAAAAACAAAGCTCCATAGTTGGGGAGCTGTGTACACCATGTGCTGTACACTGAGGTTCCTGTCACAGGGTCTCTTGAATACTGTAGAGGCCACTGGAACCCCCTAAGTATGGCCGACCAGTTTCAGTGGTATATGTCGATATTACCACTTTCTTCAGGGCCACGGTCACCCTCTGGGAACCGCAAAAAGTTTAAGGTAGTACTGGCACCTGCTCCCCGAATGCGCAACGCTGCACCTTGCCTCAAATCCCTTGGGGCGTTACCGCCTCTTCATATCGGGACTGTTAGGTAGTCCTCAATTCCTTGACTTTATCTCGTCAGGCTCAGGGTGGGCATTTCATGGCAAGTGGTACGTGGCTCCTGCATTAGAAAGCTATCCTAAAGAATGTTATGGCTCTTTACCAAATAGCTAATCTGTGGGCAGGTTCACGACTCATCTGCTTAGGGATCATTGTGGTGATGTTTTGCTCTGTTGAGGTACATCAAGACTTATGTTTTCCTGGGATTTAGTTTCACTATATTCTTCGTCATTCAAGAGTCCTCTTCAGTGCGACACTTGATAAGCTCCTGCTGGACTTTGTGGTTGACAGCGTAGTATTTTCAGAAAATGTGGGTGATGTCTGGATAGTTGTAGAGAGCGAGCCTGTGTTCTCTTTTGCATCTGTAGCTCATGGTTTGTGGGGCATTGCTTCAGGATCACTTAGGATCAGATGTTCCTGGTTTTGAATTAACAGCCCAATCATTCCTTCTAATTTACCCATATCCGCTGTTCTGTGTTATCAACTTTCATCCACCTAAATTGCTGTAATATTAAATGTGGTTGTTTTGGATTGAAGTTGCCAATTCCTCCTTCTTCTGCCTGCAGTGTCTGTGCCTGATAGCCAGAGTAGCATTGCTGCATGAGGCCAATCCACTGGCAATATGTTGTCAAGTAGGTTGAGAGGTAGAGAGCTGGATGATAGGTGTATTCATTCCAGACCCTTCCAGGGTGTAGTTAGACTAGCAGACAGTTGTAATTGCAATTGTTTATTTGTAAAGCGCTTATACACAAGTGAAGTGCTTCAAAACGCTTCAAGGCGGGATTGGAACAAGGGGATAACATTGTCATTCTTAGACCTTGAAGATTCCGAATGAACTAACAGCAATAACTAGCATACTAGGCCAGGGCATTTCTACTAGCATAAGTGCGTGACAAAGAGTGGGGGGGCGTGAGGAGGGGGAGGCACATACAAGACAAGGAAAGGGTGGGTCATCAATGCGCCTATGCATGCAGGCAGCTAGGGAGGGGAGGGAGAGGAGGACAAGAACAGACAAACATGTTAAGCCTAGTACATTCAAGGTCGTGCAAGTGCACAGACAGAAGTGCAAGGGAGGCAAGTGCGCCCAGTTCAGCAGGAGCCAGGGTTAAGTGCAGAGTGGGAGCCACTCTCATGGAACGTATTCCAAATGCAGTAATGCGAGGCAGAGTGCGGAGGGCCGGAGGCAAGTGCAGGACTGGCGGGGGAGCCTGGGACCTGTGAGGCTCTGGAGGTGCACCAGGCGACCAGTCATCTGACTAACAGGTTGGGAATGAGAACGAAGCAGGAGAGAAGAGAAAGTAGGTTAGCAAGGTAGAGGAAGAGAGAAAGAGGAGGAGAAGAGGAATGTCTTGATGAATTTCTGGGAACGTAAGGACGTCCGGCTCAAGACGGAGAGGGGCAGGAAGCATGTTCCAAAGGGAGGCACCTGCAGAGGATAAGGTTCTACCCTCAAATCTCTGTTTGGGAAAACGGCTCACCCGCAGGGATTTGGAGGAGGCAGAGTGGAGGGCTCTGGATGGAGAGTATTTAGGAAGAGAGCATTGTAGATAATAGGGTGCCCGGCCCGACCCCAGAAAGCCTTGTGGACAATTTTTATTTTTTTATTTTATGTTTTATTGGTTTGAAAGTCAAACAAACAAAATATATTGTAAGTAAAAACAAAGTAAAAACCTTTAACATTACAACATGAACATTCCTTCCATGGTCATCCTTTATCTATCACAACAGCACATCCTTAAAACTGGCTTCATTTCCTCCAATCTAAACACTGGTAGTAGCACAAATTCCAACATTTTCATTACAGAAATTACCAATGTGGTCTGTTCCCCTATTAACACCCATCCCCACTATTCCATTGGATTAAGGGTTTTCACCCATCAATTCAAACCCCTCCAAGAAGGGACTTCTAATTTGCTTTAATGATTCACAATTAGTTATTAGAAGCATGGGTGTTTCAACAGTATCACTGTTCTCGACTGTGAGTGTTTTCTACTCATGGGGTTTTTCTTAACCATTGCACCTCCTTAGTGTCCAAGATGTTTAGGTGGCATCTAAGCAATACGTCTCTATACCTTGGGGATGGGAATTGTTGAAGGTATCTAGGAAGGGCATTTAGTTCTTTCCTCTATGCGGTCTGCAATCTTTTTTGTTTAAGGCTTTCACATTGGATCTTGGGTAGAGATCCAATCCCCTGCCATAAGTTTCATCTTTGCCTTTATTGGATTTAGCATCAGCATTTCCATCTCTATATCCTTTTCCTTTAAGATGTTTTCCACTTTCAATCTCCAAATTTCAAGATGCTTATCCTGGGACCCTTTACCTAGATCCAGGATTGCAAAAGCCAATGTCATAGAATCTGCTCAACATTTCCTACATAATGACATTGCCTTCCACTGTGCCATAGATTTTAACAACTGCAATCTGAGCCCCTGCCTGATCACACAAAATGGTAAGCTATTTGGGAGCCTCAACACCCTCCTCCAGAACTGGCCCTCCAATTTCTCCCAAACCAAGCAGGATAGATGGAGCGTGGCTTCAGCACTGTATGTTAAGATCTGTGCCACCTTTTGCTTGTAGAACGGGATTAGAGGGATCAGTGTACATTTTCCATATTTACGATGGAAGGCCCGTCCCTGGTTAGTTAGCGTTGTCAATCTTAATTGCAGATATTGGTAGTGGTCCGTTTTGTTCCTACTTCTATTTATCGTCATTCTCAAATACACCATAGTTTCAACAGTTTCTAGAGGGATCCCCTCCACCCTCCAGCCAAATGTTTCCTTCTTTTCTTTACCAACCCACTTCATGGTCAAGATTTTTGACTTAATAGAGCTCAAATGCCCCCAACCTCCTCTGTAGTCCTATCAGAGTCTGGTCTAAAAAGACTAGATCATCCGCAAAGAGTATCCCCAGGATCTTCTCTTCGTTTATATTCGGGGGGCAAGCTCTTACCTCTTTTTGTGAGTCCACCAGATCTGCTATATAGAGGCAGAACAGCAGGGGGGCCAGGGCGCAACCCTGCTTTAACCCTCTAAAGGTATAGGAGATCTTTTGGGTGAGAAACCGCTTTGACGACAGACAGATTCTTACAGAGGTGTCAGTGTATAGGGCTTCAATGGCTTCGACCAGGACCCATGGACATCCCCAAGCTCGCAATTTGGCACACAATTTCTTTCGTATGACGCCATCAAAGGCCTGTTTGAGGTCCATGAAGCCCAGGAATTGAGTTTTACCTTCCTCAAATGCCCTTTCCTTCAATAAGTTTATGATAAAAAGGTTCAGGGATGTGCCAACCCCCCTTACAAATCCTGTCTGTCGGGGGTCTCAGGCCAATTTCTCAGGTCTCATAGGAGGACAGTGGCAAACAGTTTTCCAATGGAATCAAGAAGGACAATAGGGCGATAGGTTTTAGGCTCAGCCCTATCGCCCTTCTTATAAATGAGGACTATATTTGCTTCCCTCCAAGACAATGGAATCTCTTTACTTATTATTATTTGTGAGAACATAGTTACCAGCAGTTTCCCCCACTGTTCTTTATTTTTCTTTAGCTCTTGATTTGAGAGACCGTCAGGTCCCGCCGCTCGAGATGCACTCAGATGACCAATTAACATAATGGCATCATGTTCATCGAAGGTAAATTCCCAAGGTAGCCGTTGGGACTCCTCCTCCACACCCGCTACCCATCCTGGATCAGCAAACAGAGTAGTATAGTGCTGAATCCAGTTGTTCTCCGAGACCATTGCCAGTGTTAATGCTTGGCAAAAAACACTGCCATTGTTAATAAGCTCCGAAACATTTTTAGCATTTTTGCACAGACTGCTTTGAGAATCGACTCTGTGTAATTCTGTGCACATATAATCCTGGAGCTCTTGCACCAATTTCTGTAAGACTGTCTGACTTTTCTAATTCTTTTTGATTTTTCCTCTTGCTCCTCTTTCCTAATCTTTTTTTTATCTCTTTTCTCATCTGATATCTCCTTTTCACCACCTCAGGGTCATAGACATGTTTCCGAACCCTCAAGTGGTTAATAACCACTGAACAGGTTATCATGTCTGTTCTTGCGAGAGAGGGGCGCCCGCTACCTTTGTTAAACTATTTTTTAAGGAACCTGGGATTGATAACCCTAGGTCTCCTGGGGGCAACCAGACGTGGTCTCCCTCTCACTGTGCTTAGAGAGGCATCAGCTTCACCTCACTGATGATCCCCAACAAGGGTGAAACACGTGTATGGGGTTGCTGGTGGTACTCTCGTTCAGATTGGAATTGCCATTGTATTTCGGTGCTGGACTGCCCCTGGGCAGGACAAAGACTGATATGCAAATGGATATTTCCCATCTGTGAAAGGCACAGTGGGTAAAAGCAGTGGCTGCGAACTCTCAAGTGGTTAATAACCACTGAACAGGTTATCATGTCTGTTCTTGCGAGAGAGGGGCGCCCGCTACCTTTGTTAAACTATTTTTTAAGGAACCTGGGATTGATAAACCTAGGTCTCCTGGGGGCAACCAGACGTGGTCTCCCTCTCACTGTGCTTAGAGAGGCATCAGCTTCACCTCACTGATGATCCCCAACAAGGGTGAAACACGTGTATGGGGTTGCTGGTGGTACTCTCGTTCAGATTGGAATTGCCATTGTATTTCGGTGCTGGACTGCCCCTGGGCAGGACAAAGACTGATATGCAAATGGATATTTCCCATCTGTGAAAGGCACAGTGGGTAAAAGCAGTGGCTGCGAACTCTCAAGTGGTTAATAACCACTGAACAGGTTATCATGTCTGTTCTTGCGAGAGAGGGGCGCCCGCTACCTTTGTTAAACTATTTTTTAAGGAACCTGGGATTGATAACCCTAGGTCTCCTGGGGGCAACCAGACGTGGTCTCCCTCTCACTGTGCTTAGAGAGGCATCAGCTTCACCTCACTGATGATCCCCAACAAGGGTGAAACACGTGTATGGGGTTGCTGGTGGTACTCTCGTTCAGATTGGAATTGCCATTGTATTTCGGTGCTGGACTGCCCCTGGGCAGGACAAAGACTGATATGCAAATGGATATTTCCCATCTGTGAAAGACACAGTGGGTAAAAGCAGTGGCTGCGAACTCTCAAGTGGTTAATAACCACTGAACAGGTTATCATGTCTGTTCTTGCGAGAGAGGGGCGCCCGCTACCTTTGTTAAACTATTTTTTAAGGAACCTGGGATTGATAACCCTAGGTCTCCTGGGGGCAACCAGACGTGGTCTCCCTCTCACTGTGCTTAGAGAGGCATCAGCTTCACCTCACTGATGATCCCCAACAAGGGTGAAACACGTGTATGGGGTTGCTGGTGGTACTCTCGTTCAGATTGGAATTGCCATTGTATTTCGGTGCTGGACTGCCCCTGGGCAGGACAAAGACTGATATGCAAATGGATATTTCCCATCTGTGAAAGGCACAGTGGGTAAAAGCAGTGGCTGCGAACTCTCAAGTGGTTAATAACCACTGAACAGGTTATCATGTCTGTTCTTGCGAGAGAGGGGCGCCCGCTACCTTTGTTAAACTATTTTTTAAGGAACCTGGGATTGATAACCCTAGGTCTCCTGGGGGCAACCAGACGTGGTCTCCCTCTCACTGTGCTTAGAGAGGCATCAGCTTCACCTCACTGATGATCCCCAACAAGGGTGAAACACGTGTATGGGGTTGCTGGTGGTACTCTCGTTCAGATTGGAATTGCCATTGTATTTCGGTGCTGGACTGCCCCTGGGCAGGACAAAGACTGATATGCAAATGGATATTTCCCATCTGTGAAAGGCACAGTGGGTAAAAGCAGTGGCTGCGAACTCTCAAGTGGTTAATAACCACTGAACAGGTTATCATGTCTGTTCTTGCGAGAGAGGGGCACCCGCTACCTTTGTTAAACTATTTTTTAAGGAACCTGGGATTGATAACCCTAGGTCTCCTGGGGGCAACCAGACATGGTCTCCCTCTCACTGTGCTTAGAGAGGCATCAGCTTCACCTCACTGATGATCCCCAACAAGGGTGAAACACGTGTATGGGGTTGCTGGTGGTACTCTCGTTCAGATTGGAATTGCCATTGTATTTCGGTGCTGGACTGCCCCTGGGCAGGACAAAGACTGATATGCAAATGGATATTTCCCATCTGTGAAAGGCACAGTGGGTAAAAGCAGTGGCTGCGAACTCTCAAGTGGTTAATAACCACTGAACAGGTTATCATGTCTGTTCTTGCGAGAGAGGGGCGCCCGCTACCTTTGTTAAACTATTTTTTAAGGAACCTGGGATTGATAACCCTAGGTCTCCTGGGGGCAACCAGACGTGGTCTCCCTCTCACTGTGCTTAGAGAGGCATCAGCTTCACCTCACTGATGATCCCCAACAAGGGTGAAACACGTGTATGGGGTTGCTGGTGGTACTCTCGTTCAGATTGGAATTGCCATTGTATTTCGGTGCTGGACTGCCCCTGGGCAGGACAAAGACTGATATGCAAATGGATATTTCCCATCTGTGAAAGGCACAGTGGGTAAAAGCAGTGGCTGCGAACTCTCAAGTGGTTAATAACCACTGAACAGGTTATCATGTCTGTTCTTGCGAGAGAGGGGCGCCCGCTACCTTTGTTAAACTATTTTTTAAGGAACCTGGGATTGATAGCCCTAGGTCTCCTGGGGGCAACCAGACGTGGTCTCCCTCTCACTGTGCTTAGAGAGGCATCAGCTTCACCTCACTGATGATCCCCAACAAGGGTGAAACACGTGTATGGGGTTGCTGGTGGTACTCTCGTTCAGATTGGAATTGCCATTGTATTTCGGTGCTGGACTGCCCCTGGGCAGGACAAAGACTGATATGCAAATGGATATTTCCCATCTGTGAAAGGCACAGTGGGTAAAAGCAGTGGCTGCGAACTCTCAAGTGGTTAATAACCACTGAACAGGTTATCATGTCTGTTCTTGCGAGAGAGGGGCGCCCGCTACCTTTGTTAAACTATTTTTTAAGGAACCTGGGATTGATAACCCTAGGTCTCCTGGGGGCAACCAGACGTGGTCTCCCTCTCACTGTGCTTAGAGAGGCATCAGCTTCACCTCACTGATGATCCCCAACAAGGGTGAAACACGTGTATGGGGTTGCTGGTGGTACTCTCGTTCAGATTGGAATTGCCATTGTATTTCGGTGCTGGACTGCCCCTGGGCAGGACAAAGACTGATATGCAAATGGATATTTCCCATCTGTGAAAGGCACAGTGGGTAAAAGCAGTGGCTGCGAACTCTCAAGTGGTTAATAACCACTGAACAGGTTATCATGTCTGTTCTTGCGAGAGAGGGGCGCCCGCTACCTTTGTTAAAAAAAATGTTTCCGAACCCAGTTTTTCTTTTTCCTTGAATCCCCTTTCCGCCCTGTATAGTTTATGACTGAGGGATCCTCGCGCAGTTGGGACAGATAGCTCCCACTCACTTTCACAACCTCCCGTGGTTTCAATCTTAATCGATTTCCACCCCAACCTAATTCCACCTCCTTCATCTCTTTCCTACTTTCACCCACCTTCCACACAGAGATGTATATGTCCAGCAAGTCATGATCGCTGTATCTCTGTGGCATAATTACAAATCTCTCGATCTTCTCCCTAAGATTCTCAGAGGCAAAGCGGTAGTCTAGACACGAATCTGATTCTCCCCCTTTCCATGTTGGACGACCCGGGATATCGCCCTCAATTTGAGCATTTAGCATATACATTTCTGTTGCCCCCATACTATGCATCCATTCTCTCTCTCTATCTTTCCATTTGCTCTCATTCAAAATCCGACCCATCTTATCCAACAACTTCATATTTAAATCTCCACATATCACAAACTTCACCTCCTCCCATTCAATCATTGCTTTATCTATACAGCTTGTTATAGAGCCCATAAATTTCCACTCTTTCCCATGTTTACTCACCAGTAAATGTTCATTAAGATCAGTGCAGGATATGGTGCATCAGTCTTTTGCTTTAGAAAGAGAATCTGTACATATGGATATGGATTGGGACATTTAGCTTCAGATACTGACCATCCTGATGCCATCTTAATTAATGGTAACAGGACCGCATATGGACGGCCCATTATACCCTTTGGAGCTGGATTCAATAGGACTAAATACGAAATATCCATCACATTGTGGTGCTTCCATTAGCAGGGTCTCTTGGAAGACCAGGATGTCAAATAGACCTAGGTCCGGTACTCTTTCAGCGAATAGACAGCAAAACCCTCTTGTCTTCCAGCAGCCAATCTTTAAGAGGGCTGAGTTTGCTTCTTCATAAACCTAGTGGCATCTTGGACGGTCCAAAGCTTCAGCTAACCACGCCCAAGAAACCCCCTCCTTTATACTGTCAGCCTTTTTTTCCACCTTTCCTTCTTGGGTCTTTTTTTGATTTGCAGTGGTGAACTTTATAGATGTTAATTACTTCTTTGTCCTTGTGGTTTCTTCTTCATTACTTTCATTTAAGGATATCACTTTTTCTTTTGGGTCTTTAACTTTGGATCTCATAGTGAGCATTTCCTTCTCCACCTCCCTGGGTGCTGTTACTTCTCTCCAATTGGCTTTTTCTTTTGGGTCTTTAACTTTGGATCTCATAGTAAGCACATCCTTCTCCACCTCTCTGGGTGCTGTTACTTCTCTCCAATTAGCTCGGATGTGTGCATGGTAATCGCTTACCTCATAGCCCAACCTCAGGAACTTCTCTTTTGTTGTTAGTACTAAGGGCCTCATTACGAGTTTGGAGGTAGCCATGGTGCTATTAGCGCCATGGCTGCCTACAAAATCGTGTCCAGGTCCGGGTTCCCTGAATGGGGACTTACCGGGTCATTCCAACCTTGGAGGACCCGGTAAGTCCCATTCAAAAAACCATTCCCCATTCCCATTCGAGCCCCCGTAGGGCTCAATGGGAATGGGGATGCAGCTAATAACGCGCCTGTTATCAACGGGCCCGTTATTAGCTCCTTGGTCCCCTTGCGGGACCCACAAAGGACGTCTGGTCTGACCAGATGTTCTGTGCGGGTCCCACAAGGGAACCTCGTAATAGGGCAGAATGGGTTTACCGGCACCATTACTGTGCTGGTTAACCCATTCCGCCGACCTCGTAATGAGGCCTAAAGTCTTTCTTAGATTGGGATACTAGATGTAGTATTACCCAATCAGTCTTTTGCTCCTCAATGAATTCCACAATCTTAATATCCCTAGATGCGAATTTATGTGCTGGCAGAATACAGTTAATCATTTAACACTGGCATTTTCGTGTCCATTTTAATTCCTTCTGCATAAATTTTAACACTCATTTGTTCCTTCGTGTTGGGGTTTTCTTTTCTGCTGTCACTTCTATTGTCACCGGTTTTAGCACTCCTTTCTCCCTTCAAATTGGAGTTTCTTATATTGCCATTCGATCTTTTAGCTCCCACATTAATTCTTGCATCTTTATCCTCCCATTTATTTTCCTCCTTACTCATTGTGCTCTTCATGGGAGTCTGTTGATGTTTGCCATTTCTTTTTTCTTCCAATGTCTTGAAATGATCAACTGGCACTTTAGCCTCTTCAACCGCAGTTTGTCTCTCAGCGATCGGTAGAGATTTTATTTGAGGTTTATGGGCCATGTCCATCAAGCTTTCTTTGGTTTCCCATTCAGAGCGACTCACTTCTTTACATCTTTCATCCTCCTCCACATTCTCAATTTCCTCTAATAGGATACTTAAATCCCTATCATAAGCCCGCTCTTGACCAATTTCTTTTATTGCTTCTGAAGCCGGTGGCACATTGAGACTTTTGTCCTTCTGTAATGACAGTTCCTTTCTGGCTTTTTTTGAAGCCAGGATATTGTCTCTATCTGGAGGTGAGCGTTGTGTCTTAGAAATACCCGCGAGCCATTTAGTTTCTTTTTTAGTTTGGCAGGCATGTTTTTCCTTTTTTTATTAAGTTGTGATCTTTTTTTTGCATCATCTTCATGTACAATTGGTTCCATCCCCTTCTTAGATTTGAATACTGAGAAGATGTTTGTTTCAAACAGGTTTCTCCCTAATTTGTCTCCCACCGGGTCACTCCTACCGGCTTCAGGGTCTTTCCTTAGTTGATCCACACCCACAGCCTGCAGGTCAACTTCAGCATCCACAATTACTACCTGCGAAGTTGGAGATTCTGATACCCCATCTGATGAACCCTGTGGAGGACCTTTTGTTTGAGATACAGATTTGAAGTTTGATCTCATCCATTGGCAGTCTTGAAGAAGTGCCTCCATCATAAATTACTTGTCTATTGTCTCCTGCCTCGCAAGATTGCATAAACGATTTTGCCAGGTCATTGAGTTTTCCGCCTCCTTACCATGCCAGTTTGCCACGCAGTGCATTACACTAAAGGAGCGATGAACCAAAGATCACCTCACCACGCCACCACAGGAATGCAAGACTATATAACACTGGTCTCCGTGCAGACTTACCCCCTCCAGCTGGGTAATTTGGGCAGGTTGACCTTAGCTAAAGAGCTCCATTCATGGCCCCCATAGGACCGCGGGAGGGAGGGCTGGGAAGGCCGGGGTCAAGCAGTGCCAGAGAAGGTCCAATAATGTCGGAGAGCTGCGTGCACACCGTAGCACAGTAGCACAGCAGCAGTAGCACGCCGACTCGCCTCTCCGCTACTCAACGCTGCTCTCACTGCAGTAACTCGCTTCCCTGTTGTCTGAGGTCCAAGATCAGAGGAAAGAACCTCTGTACGTGGGGGGAAATGCCTCAAGCTGCACCTCACTGCTCTCACACACATGATCAGAAAGAGGCTGCTTCCGACAGGTCCACACAATACTCAATACTTTTGGACTATGCAGAGGGACTTGAACTTGATCCTTGCAGCCACGGGGAGCCAGTGGATGGATTTCAGTGCTGGAGAGATACGTCCCTGGTCCTGAGGCCAAGGATAAGTCTTGCGGTTCTGTTGAAGAGGTGGAAGAGTAGAGCTAGGAAGATTGAGAAAGAGACTGTTGCAGTAGTCCAGTCTGGAGAGAACCAGGGCTCTGGAGACAAGAGTCTCTGGGGGAAGGTGAGAAAAGGTAGAATACCTCAGAGGAGGTGCAGTTGGTAGTAGGACATTTAGGACATCACTGAGATATGAGACGAGAAGGCGAGAGTAGAGTCGAAAATTACCCCCATATGTTTTGCCTCACTAGAGAGTGAGGGTGCAGGACCAAGGGTGGTCGGCCAGAGTGAGAGTGGGAAAGCGGGAGCAGGGGTCCCAATGAGGACGATCTCTGTCTTACTGGCATTAAGGCAGAGATCATTAGCAACACACCAGGACTGAATTTTGCAGATAGACAGTTAGGGATGAGCGAGGAAGAGGCCGAGGGTAGCCTGAAAGAGAGCTGTGCGTCATCTGCATAGCACTGGAAGTTGAAGGTGAAGGCAGAGATCATGTGGGCCAAAGGGGCCATGTAAACATTGAAAAACCAGGGGAATAGATTACATCCCGTGGAACACCACAAGTAGAGAGAATGATAGCAGAGAGGAAGTAACCAAGTTCTACCTGGGAAGGACAGTCAGAGAGAAAGGATGCTGGCCATGACAAGGCTTGATCAGTGATGCCCAGGGTCTCACGGAGATGGGAGATCAAGATGTTGTGGTTTACTGTATTGAAAGCAGAGGCGTGGTCAAGAAGAATGAGGACAGAGGGAGAGTTAGAGTCAAGGTTTGAGAGCAGGTCTTCATGGGTGTTCAGAAGTGCAGTTTACACGCCTCTGGATGCTCCAAAAGCCAGACTGATGGTCATGGAGACAACCAACAGATTCAGTGTGGTGGGGAAGTGGTGAGATAGCCAACTTCTCCAGTAATTTGCCCAGAAAAGGAGTGATTGAGATTGGGCGATAGACCCGGAATAGATGCGTCGGCAGAGGGTTTTTTGAACAGAGGATGCACAATAGAATACTTGAGAGAAGTTAGGAAGACTCCAGTGGTGAAGGAGAGGTGGCAGGGTCTGCCAAGTCTGGAGCTAGCGAGTCAATATTGTCCTTGATGGTTTTGGAGGGGCAGGGGTCCATCTATTTAGAAGAAGCTCTCATAGATCGAACTTGTCTATGTACCTTCTCAGGTGTGACATGGGAGAGTGAGGAGAGACGAAGGGGAGTGGTGGGGATGGCGAAGGGGGGCCCAGGAGATGATGGTGCATGAGTGGGTACGGAGGAGAGAGAAAATAGGATATCCTGTGTTTTGGTGGTGAAGTGTGCAGCCAGTGCCGAGCAGAGGGCCTGGGTGGGTACGGTAGAGGAAGAGGTTGCAGTAGGATTGACCAGTTCCTTACAGACTTTGAAAAGTTTGCCCGTCTTGTTGGATGCCGCAGAGATGCAGGCTTGAATATGAGCTCTTTTCTTGGCCTGGATGCAGAGTCTATATTGCCTTTGCAGAAGACAACAGGCCAGCTTGTCCGAGTGTGTGCCTGAAGATTCCCATTTCCATTCCGCTGCCCTGCACTTGCGTTTAAGGTCAGCCAGGTCCGAGTCGTACCAAGAGTTGCACTTTTTGGCAGGCTTCTGTCAGACCCTCATGACAGGGGCAAGGATGTCGAGGGTATTGGAAATGCAAAGGTGAAAGTTAGAGAGGGCTGTATCAGGGTGGGAGTCAGCCGCAAGAGTAGAAAGAGTAGAGTAGGTGGAGGCAAAGGCAGCCACTGACACTTTTTTCATAGGTTGGATAAGCTTGAGGGTCGGAGGCAGTGTAGGGTGTGTCAGCGATAAAGAAAAGGAAAACTTCAGGTGAGAGGAGAGAAGTGAATGGGCAATCCATGAGTGTGGGGTGGTGAGAGGACAAGAGAGAGGAATGTCTGTGGAGATAAGAGCATTCAAGGTGTGGCCAGCAGCATGTGTTGGACCAGATGGTAGAATGGAGAGAGAGAGCGAGTTGCATAGGTTGCGGAAAGCTCCTGAAGAGTCAGGAGAGTTAAGATGGATGTTGAGGAGTTGTCGGGTGTGAAGCCAATCTGAGTTCTGCATCCTCCCAGTTTGTTCAATCGCAGGTTCTCTTCTTGATCTCATCTCTGACCAAGAAATTAAATTATTGTTTTTGTGCACAATGATCCTAAAATGTAATTTCAAACTCCTGATAACATTTCCAATTTTAATTTGGCTTCTGGTATTTTTGTCTATCACCAGAATCCTTTAATACCATTATAGGGATTTATTGCATATTTACCCATTGTCTTCCGCTTTCCCATTCCCCAAAATTTCTCTCTCTTTTTCTCTCTCACACACATACTTTCCTTTGCCAACACTCTTTATGTGTATGTGTGTCTGTGTGTGTGAGAGAAAGAGAGAGAAAGAGAGAGAGAGATGGCACACAAAGGGTAAATACGTATTACTGTACTATAATGGTATTAAGATGTTCTAATGAAAAACAACCCACAAAACTATATATCGTGTGGTTTGTAAATGTGAAATCGTAAGCCTTTTTGTACATTACAGTTGGCATTGCATTGGTTGCAAATCTACGAGAGAGAGAACATGTTCCTGTTGTGTCCCTGAGGGGTGTCATGACATGTTAAACAATGAGGCTGAAAGCTGCATTGTTTGCCCTGACCTATGGGTTCTGCACACAGAACATGGCCTGGGGCCTCTTGTCAACAGTGCCAACAGTTCAAGAACCATGACCTCTAGATACTTTGCTCAGAACATGGTCTGCAGCAATGCCCCATGTGAAGTACCAGTTTCTACAGTTCCAACAGGACATGGTCTACAGCCACACCTTTGTGGATGATGCATATAGGGGAAGTGTATGAACTGTGACCATCCCGGCGTTCAGTGCTCCTACCTACAGTACCCATTGGCCATAGTCTAACACTTTAGATTCTGTGCTTTCTAATCACAGTACTACTGCCCAGAGTGCCCACACAGGATGACTGTTGCCATGCGTAATCTGCAGTACCGCTGCCCCCTGTACCCAACGACCATAGCCTGCAGCTATGAACACTAGGTACTCTGAACAGGGAATAGACTTCTGCCATCCCTTTTGGAGTATCCCTGGCTACAATACTCATCAATGATATCATCAAAGATGTCATTCACAATGTCATCAGTAATGCCACCGACAATGTTATTTTGTATACCATCTGGAACATCATGTGTGATTAGGCAGTGTCTCCAGTGTGGGCAGTCATTGCCAGACATGGCTGATTATACTGGCATCAGTACCCATGTGATACTAGTAGAAAAACAAACAATCCTATTCACAGCGAAAGGCTTCTGCTAATACCTTGTAAGAACTCCACATAGAGCATGCCCTGTGAGCATGGCCAGACAGCACCACCCTGCATGCAGAGCCAACAGGCTATGCTCAAGTGGATGCCTTTGGCAATTGGCCGTTGGGTACTGTGCACAGGGTATGGCTTGCATCCATAGCACGACTGTAGGTCCCCATGCCACAGTACTTGCAGGCATAGCCCATCAACAGTGCCCTGTTTGTATTGAATACCTGATGTATGCACCCCATACAGGACCATAGGGCTTACCATATGCACATTACATGTGGGTACCGTGAAAGGGGCATGGCCTGCACCCATTTCCTATTATATGAACAGTACCGCTACCAATAGTAGCTTGGCGTGAGTGAGGGGCCTGGCCTGTAGCCAAGCCACATGTGTGCTGCTCACAGTGCATGGCTTGCACTGGCATCTGGGAACTCGCCAATCCTTTTGCAGTCTCCACTTCTCCCCTGGCCCTCCGCACTTCTCTGGCCTCATACTTCATCTATAAAACTCAGGAAATCTTGTCCTCACTCTCCTCTACTCCACACCCTTCTCCCTCGCCCACCCTCAGGCCTCCCCTGGACTCCCTCTCCCCTCCCCTCCTACTCTCCTCTTTCTCTCCCATAAAACCTGATGAGGTTTCTAGACAAGTCCACTCTATGAAAGTCTGCCCTGCAGCCATGCCCTGTTTGCAGAACAATTTGATTTCTCACCAAATCCACAGAGCATGACCTATATAGATAGACAGCAAACTTGCCATGTACTGGAGTGCATCATACCTCATTTATGCACATGTTTGGCAAGCTTTTCCATCACATACGAGGATACAAAAATCGTATGCAATCCATTGTCATCCCATGTTCTTGTTATGTGCCATGTGCCGGCATTATATGTGTAAGGGCTCAGGCAACAGTTTTGGTATTTCCAGGATATGCCTAGATTCTAAAACCATTTGCCTAGTTTTGCATTACAAGCAGAGGCACAACTAGGCCATATGCCATGTTTTACCATCATACTGACACAGCCCTTACCAACCTTCAACTCTCCATCTCCAACACTCTGGACATCCTTGCTCCTATCATGAGGATCCGCATGAAACCTGCCTCCCAGTGCCACTCCTGGTATGACTCTGACTTGGCTGCTCTTAAACGCAAGTGCAGAGCGGCTGAGCAGAAGTGGAAGGCTTTGAGCACATCCTCTGACAAACTGGCCTGCCGCCTGCTCGGAAGGCAATACAGACTCTCCATCCGCTCGAAGAAGAGGGCCTATACAAGCCCACACCTCTGCAGCCTCTATCAAGGCTGAACTTTTCAAAATCTGCAAGGAACTCGCCAATCCTTCTGCAGTCTCCACTTCTCCTCTGACTTCCCTGGCCCTCCGCACTTCTCTGGCCTCTTACTTCATCTATAAAACTCAGGACATCTTGTCCTCACTCTCCTCTACTCCACATCCTTCTCCCTCACCCACCCTCAGGCTTCCCCTGGCCCCCCTCACCTCTTCCCTCCTACTCTCCTCTTTCTCTCCAATAAAACCTGATGAGGTTTCTAGACAAGTCCGCTCTATGAAAGTCTCATCCCCTGCTCCTCCAGAAATATCAAGGACAACATTATCTCCGTTGCTCCAGGCTTGGTCGATTTTTGCAATCACTCTTTTGACACTGGATCCTTCCCCTCTCTCCTCAAGCACTCCTTTGTGCACCCTCTCCTCAAAAAGTCTTCCGACGTCCCTTCCTGTCCGGCTAACTACCACCCTATCTCCATTAACCCTTTCCTGGGAAAACTCTTGGAGAAGCTGGCCATCTCCCAGATTATCCACCACACTGAATCTGTTGGTTGTCTTCATGACCGCCAGTCTGGCTTCAGTGCTGCCAGAGGCACATAAACTGCTCTCCTCAACACCCGTTAAGACTTGTTCTGTAATCCTGATTCTGGGTCTCCTTCCATTCTCATCCTTCTTGACCTTTCCTCTGTCTTTGATACGGTCAATCATGCCACCCTAATAAATCAGCTCTGTGATACCCCTGGCATCCACAGACCTGGCTCTAGACTGGCTGACCTCCTTCCTCTCGGACCGACCCTCCCAGGTTCAACTGGGACCTTTTCTTTCCGCCATCTCACTCTGCACATCTGGTGTCCCTCAGGGCTCTATACTCTCGCCTTGGCTTTCCAACATCTACCTGGCCCCTCTAGCCCATTTGTTCTCCACCTCCTCTCCTAACTTCCAATGTTATGTGGATGACACGCAGCTCTCCATCAAGCTTTCCCTCCTCCACCTCTTCTTCCTCTCTCATTCGTGACTGCCTATCTACTATTCAGGTATGGTGCTAATGATCTCTGCCTTAATGCCAGTAAGACAGAGATCCTTCTGATTGGGACCTCTGCTTGCTATTTTCCTCCCACACTCTGGCCACCCTCCTGTAAGATAAAAAACCTTGGTGTCCATTTCAACTCCTCTCTCTCCTTCTCTCCTCACATCACGGACCTTGCCAAGAAGGCCCACTTTCAGCTTTGTTTGTTTGTTTGTTTGTTTGCTGCACCTTCTCAGAGGAATTCTCCCTTTCCTCACCTTACCCCAGAAACTCAATGGCCCTCATTAGGACTTCGGCGGAAAACCATGGTGCTATTAGCACCATGGTCGATGCCGGAGTCCGCTTTGGCGAAATGGGGAATTATCACCCCATTCCAAGGTTGGCGGGCGGTAATTCCCCATGCCACCATGGCCCTTCCACATTCCCATTTTCGCCCCATAGAGCAAAATGGGAATGGGGAAGGCGGTAAGTGCGGTACTGCAAATTGCGGTACCGTACTTACCTCGAGAGTCCCTTTGCGGGCCCCTACTTTAACGGCTGGTCTAGATCAGCCGTTAAGGTCAGGTCCCGCAAAGGGACCTCGTAGTAAGGCATTAAGGGTTTAACGGCGCTGACACCTTTTACGGCGCCGTTAACCCCTTAACGCCTGGGTCCTAATGAGGCCCAATGTCTCCAGAGCTCTGGTTCTCTCCAGGCTGGACAACTGCAACAACCTCTTCCGCAATCTGCCCATCTCCTCCCTTTGCCCATTCAACTATTCCAGATCCGGACTGAGAGACCTATCCTTGGCCTCAAGCCTAGGGATCGCACCTCTCCAGTCCTAAAATCTCTTTGCTGGTTCCCGGTTTCTGCGAGGCTCAAGTTCAAGACCATGTGCATCATCCACAAGGCTTTCTGGGGCCTGGGACCCCACTACATACAACTCTCTCTCCCTAAATACCTTCCTGCTAGAGCCCTTCGGTCTTCTACCTCTAACTCTCTGCAGATAAGGGGCTTTTTCAAGCGGAGTGTGGGGTAGATCTCTCTCCCCCGCAGATGCCTCCCTCCGAAATGGCCTCCCTGCCCGTCTCAGTCTTGAGATGCATCTCCTTAAGTTCCGGAATCTTCTCAAGTCCTTCCTTGTCTCTTCTTCCTTCCCTTTCCCTCTCCCCTGTAATGTCCCGGTCTGCCTCTTGAATGGCTGCCTGGTTCCTTCTGTTGCTTACAGGGCACCAGGCCCCCCTAGCCCAGTCTACCCCTGCACTTGGTCTCCCCTGACCACCCTTACTCCACTGTCCTGCACTTTCCCTTTGGGCCCCTCCCCCTGCACTAGCCTGGCTGGGCCTGCACCCCTGAAGCCCTACAGCCCCTTACCTCGCACGTAGCCCAAGGGCCTTCCTTCCCCTGCACTCTCTTCTTTCCTCTGGCTCTTTCCACCTGGTCTCCCCTGGCACTCCCTTTTCTCACGGGCCCTTCCGCCCAGACAGGCATTCCCCCACCCCTCTCCCCTGCACTTCCCGTTACTGCACTTGCACAATCGGAATGTCACAAGGCCCAGTAGGACTGTTGTTTGTCCTCCCTGCCCCCCCTTGTCTTGTCGCGCCTCAAAACCACATTGTCTATAGGCGCATTATAAATACCCAATAAATAAATTAATAAAATACTGTATGCCTAGGTTCAGATACCATAGGCCATTGTTGCCATCAAGCTGTTCAGGGTATTTGAGTCATTTGCATCTTATGCTCATGTACTTGTTCTATTTCTCAGGTATTGGCATCAAAGATCCAAGTACTCATACCATTTCACAGGTATTGCCATCATTTACCCAAGCATATATACCATTGCTCAGGTAATTTCCCAATCACCCACATATTTTGCTAGGCATTTCCATCATAAGCGCGTGTCGTGCCCTCTTTCACCTACAGCATTCCCCAGGTATTACCATCTTTTCTCATTTGAGAAATGGAGTAGCCACAAAGGCTCTGCCCAGCTATACCCCCTCCCCCACCATGCTTCCTGCCACAGGCAGAGATTTTCCACCAATCAGATTGCACTCTTGCAATGGGATTGGTGAATGGGGCATTTGCAAAACTCAGGGCCTCATTACACGGATGGCGGTAAGGGATTACCGGCACCAGTAAGGGCACCGGTGCCGGCAATCCCCTACCGCCCTACTACGAGGTCCCTCAGCGGGTCCGGTCCTTAACGTGTGGCCAGACCACACGTTAAGGAAGGGACCTGCTGAGGGACTTCAGAGCAAATAACAGTACCGCAAATTGGGGTACCATTATTAGCTCTTTCCCCATTCCCATTCAGCCCTATGGGGGCTGAAATGGGAATGGGGAATGGTATTTGGCATGGGGACTTACCGGGTCCCCAAGGGTCGGAATGACCCGGTAAGTCCCCATACCGCCAACCCGGACCCAGAAGGCGGTATGGGGTAGCCATGGTGCTAATAGCACCATGGCTATCGCCTACCGTGTAATGAGGCCCTCAGTCATGAATATTAAGACACCCCAAATGTAGATAGACGGAGCTCTTTACCATCCTATGGTAGACCGGAATGCATGAACAAAAGTCTAGCTCTGGATAAGCTCTGAATAAGGGACTGAGGTGGCGCGGCCACAGGCATTACTTCCACACATAGGTATATTTCAACTGAAAAGCTGACATGGTATCTTAAGCAGTCAGGTTTCATCACTACCAGATGGTTTTGGGGTGCCCTGTCCTTACAGCAAGATTTCTCGGAGGCCCCCTCTGAGAGTGTGCCGAGCAGCATCGGGTTGAGGCTGAGAAAAGTCCATGTTGAACTGGATTGTGTCTTCTCGGCAGAACTGTGTCACTTGTAGGAATAGCTCTACTTTTTCTTTCAGAGAAACTGTCAAACGCTCACTGTGTCACATAGTCTGGTTAGTGTTTTGGAATGTTCCAGAGCTCCTCTGGTGTTGGGATCAGCCGCTCGTGATGTCTTAAGGTTGAAGGCAGAGAAAATGTCCACTAAAGCATGTGACCATGAATCTAGATATCACATCTAACATATCTGGTATTGACCTTAACAGCCCCTAAAAATCCCACCAGCAGAACACTTCCCATCATGGCCCACATACCTCTCTGTCACATTATCATATAGGAATTAGATCTGATTACAGCACCCGGAACTGCATTATGAACATGAATAGTCATCTGACACATAACACTAGAGCAAATCCCTCAGAGTCTTCCACATAAAACAGAGGGGACTCCGATCTCCTCAGTTTTGTGGCATTACCCTCCAAATATGGTAATGGTAATTCCTTCTTTTCTGGCCCAGGAGGGCCTCCATACCTCTGAGGAATGGGCTGCAGGCCACGTCTCCTCCCTACATTACCATCAGCAATTCCTGCCAGGCCCGAAGCACGCCGGGGGACCAAGGACGCGGGGTGTGGAGCTCCACAAGGGTGTTCAGTGATCAAAGGGGGGCACTTATCTGATGTAACCCCCTGCCCTCTGGAAGCAGAACCTTTGCCTCAGGGCATCGAGTATAGGTGAGGAGTCTGAAGAGAGGGTGGGGCCCATTTGATCAGATTTTCTGCCCTTGTATGTTGAATACGCTATGCTCTCCCTGTAGCCTTTTCCTTCATCTACACTATTATGGCGACAGCAGCCGTGTCGTTATCCCTCTACACTCACCCTCACCACCACGAAGCCCCCCCCGTATAACTAAGAGGAACATTTTATCTGTGAAGCAGTGGATAATGGACCTGCCCACCTCAGACTGTGACCCAGGTGCCAACAAGATCAGAACCCATCGTCCTGTTATGATAACGGGTGACGCCTATAATTTGATGAAGGAAATTAATACATTCAGTGCCCCAATCGTATGTTGAACAACGCAGGCGTCCACTCCACAGAGGGTAACCTTGATCAGCATGACAAAGGGAAAGTCCCTGCAGAAGTGTCATCTAGTGCAGAGAATGTCCGCTCGGTCACTTTAGAAGACACTCCTGCAATAAGCGATGCCTCCTCCCTGGACCTGCCGAGTAACGGGAGTAACGGGGGGTTCTGCCCCGGACCAAGCTTTTCTGGGGATTTGCAAACAAACTGCTCCGACACCTATTAATATACATGACCTCTCACCTACACCATTTCCAGGCTCAAAGCTTATTCTCCTGAAGACCCATTCTAAGATTCCTGCGGACAAGCTCCAGGTAAAGTGCAACTGTGGCCCTGTCTTCTCTACACCCCAAACTCTTGCAATCTCCAGTGCAGGGGTAACTAAAACTGCCTCTATCACGAATGCAACATCTAGTTCCCTGGAAATAGGATTATAGGAAATAGGCCCCTAGCACCAAGGACTACCTTCTTGACACCATTCATTGGAAGACATTGCTTGGCATGCAACTGGTGTGTGAGGTCCGTCCACTGGGAAAGGGCATTTGCTGGGTGCTAACTCCCCCTGCATAACCTCACGGGGAATATCCTGCCCTGCCTCAGCCCCCGTCCTTGAGGAACCAGCACGGGGTTGCCATTGCTCTCTGGTCCTCTCAAGAAGCATTTAATTATTGATTCTGGACAATGGTAGCCACATTGGAAGAGGCATTCTAGGGGAGTGTCACTCAAGCAACAAGATAGCCATAAGGGGGCTCAAAGCAGTAATTAAGAAACTCTGCAGTGTCCCAGAGACAGATGTGACCCAGCCCGATTGAAGTGGTCCCACGGTGCTCACTGAAGTGGTGTTTGCAGTTGAGACCCGGGGACAAGCTAATATTGATACTAGTCCGATTTCCAACAACCATCAGGCTAACTCTGCACGAACGTCATGGTGGGGTGCCCATGGGGCAGTCGAACAAGGGAGCCAGTACACCATGTGGGGGGACAAGTCACGGGGTGGGGGCATGAAGCAGGTCACAACGTGTCCACAGCCCTGCCAAGCTGTAGTGCTGTAGTTTACCAAAACCCCAGGCCCCAAATTAGCAAACTACTGAATATCAAGATATATAGTACGGAAACATGAGGGGGTCACAAAGAAGGGGTGTGGTATTCATGCACAGGGTCCCCAAGAGCTCCAGTGATGAGCCTGAATCGAGAGACTCCCTCATAAGCCAGAGTACACACTGGTTGAGAACAGCGTACGGATGCTGTTCCTTGATCAGGGAGGACATTCAATTTTGTAGAAGACTATCGTACAACGAGGGGGGCTCCCACGATCTTATTCGCATAGAACTAAGGGCCCCGAGGTTAGCCATTGCCTTACTCTGAATTGGTATGTGACGGCGTTCAATGACTAGCAGTTGGATTGTCATTAGTGCTTTCCCTCTCTGGAAGAATACCGACCCCACATGAATTACGCTCTCATTGGGAATCAGGTCCCAATTTCCAATGCTCTCTGGAGCCAACACAGTCCCAGTGGGGAAAAGACCTGAGGGGTGTATTATTGGATCAGGGAATGTCCTCTGTGGCTAAAACAAAGTAGTGTGCCACCCCCTCCCGACATGGCAGATATTAGAACTGGCCAGGGGATTGATATTAAGGAAAATATTGTTTCATGATAAAGAGGCTAATTGGTTCTCGCTGTTTTCATTATAACTCATTTATGTGTGGAAATGATTTATATGTGTACTTTTATGGCCTCATTGTCGAATAAAGTTAAGTGATGATATATATAAAATAAAATTGATAATGATGATATATATAAAATACAAATATAGTTAATATAAGTATATAAGTTAAAAAACTGTTGGTACTGTACTTTATCCGGATAAAGATCTCTGTGGGGCAACTCAGAGGCTCCGCCCATGTCCACAGTCCTGCCATCGGCATATATTCACACACTGCATTGACCCATTAAAAATAAACAGAGATATCATGGAGCACAGTGAATAGAAAATGCCTTAACTCCGTGAAATGAAAGGGTAAACTCTCAAGTGCATGTGGAGTGGCACAGGGGTCTCCTGCCATGCGAGCATGCCACGCCCTTAGCTGCAGTGCAGTCACTGCAGCTAAATACTGAGGCGCACCACTTCCTGCTCACTGGGGGGTCACCCTATTTCTTGCCCCCTACTCTATGTGGGAACTTCTTCAGAAACAGAATTGCCCTGGAGGGGGCGACGTCAAAGAGAAGGTTCTTTGATCTGCACCTCAGTGGGGCCTCGATGTCTGCTTTGAAAATGAGAAGGGGAGACCCAACGCGGGCCAGAAGTCAGTTTCCGAAGACTCCTCCTGGCGCTCTTCTTTTCCCAAATGAAGGACATCATAAGTGCAAACTACCTAGCTGGGACACACGACTAAAAATGGGAAGGTCCCAAGAGATGTACAAAAGCGTAGATGGGCGCCCAGAATAGTGCAACATAACCTTTAGGGGGCGACTAGTCACTCTCAAGGTCTCTGTAATAACGCTGAACCCTGCACTGTGAAATATAATTACCCAGACTGTATCAGAGCGTAGTCTGTTCTCTTTTGCACAGGCATCCTTATGCCAGCCACGTCCTTGGGCGTTAAACCCTTCTTGTGTTCCCTAGACCCTTGTAAGTAAAGTTGCGATGCACGGGAGGCTTGCCCCATGCATGCGGGTTATGACGTGTACTGAGATAGGTCTACTGTACTATCCTTCTCCTCGGCCGTTCTCTACCCTGTGTAATGGGAGCCATCCTTTGTTTCAGGTCGAGTTGATCAGCTTTTCCTGGTCAAGGAAGTTCCCATTGCAAGGGGGAGAGACGCGCCATCGGGTGCATGTAAGAAAGCTTTTTGAGGTTATGCATTCACACCACACCCATTTAACTTCCAATATTTAACGTAAACACGGCCACACCCTTACCTGAACCCGCCAAAATGCAGGCATGTCCCTTCACTCCCAAAGTCGCTACCGCACATGATAACATCTTTTTTTTATGCACAATTATTTCTGCTTCGTTTAAAACCATAATCTTTAAAACGTGCTCATCAATTTGTTCGCAGAACCCAGACAATCTAATTAAGAAAGATAATTTGAGAATATAAATGAGACCTGCAACCATGAGGACATTAAAGTAACGCGATTTGAACACGTAAAGTGAATTAATGCTTCTGGTCTTCGTTTGGTTAAACAGATGCTGTAGACAACCACAGATCTTTCAACGACAAGCATGGCCTTGCCGGAAAACGGGAAGTGCAGCCCGAGGACGACCTGAAGTCAGGTAAGGAAGGGGGAGGGCGTTCCAAGCTGTTCTAAATGGGCTCCTGTGTGTAATGTATTTCTCTTCAGTTTAAGCAACACATCATACTCATTCAAAGTCAGAAAATAACGCATTAACGAAAAGGCAGGGATCAAATATTCAGAAAGAGGTTGCATGTGCAAAACCAGATATAGGGCCTCATCACGAGTTGGACGGTAACGCCGGTGCTAATAGCGCTGGCGCTATCTGCCCTACCGCCAAACCCACTGGCGCTATTAGCGCCGGATCACGGGTTTGGCAGATTTGGAATCCCCCATTCCCCACTGAGCCCATTCGGGAATGCCCCATTCCCCATTGGGCTCAATGGGGAAATTTCACGGTCATACCGGCGGCGGATTTCCCGCCGGCTGTATGAGCGCAAATTTTCGGCAGATTGCCCCCCAGCTCAGAGCTGGGGAGAAATCCGCCGAAGCCCTGATTTGGCAGACCCTTAAATCCGGCGGTAACAGCGCTACCACCGGATTTAAGGGTTACAGCCAAACTCGTGATGAGGCCCATAGTCAAGGGGGGGGGGGCAATTTTTTATCCCCTGGAGCGTAAATGGAAGCACGAAAGACAGGCCTAATGGTGTTCCGCCTGCCTTAACACCTCCATTCATGCCTCACGGGATTTCCATTGCTTTTTAAGGCACATGGCGGTGGCAGAACTGGAGCTACGCTTCTGCCTCTTGTTTGCACTCCGCCTTCAAAAACAACATTGTTTTATACCAGTATGAGATTTTCATGCTGGAGTAAAACCATTTACATTGTTTTTCTGGCAGATTATTATTATTATATTTATTATTATTATTATAATTTTTATGGTACTAGGGGGGCTCTGCCACCCTGGCACCATCGCACCCAAGCCCCCAAAGGGCTAGCATTGCTCGCCCTCCAGCCCCACCCCCTAGCAACTGCTGCGCATTGAACTCGGCGGCTTGGCCGCTTGTAGGGATACTCCACCAAGTAGTATGACCACATTTATTGGCACATCTCAGTTCATCCACTCAGTTCGCGCCACTCAACCGCTTGTCAAACATCCTATGTGAACATATACCATGATGTAGAGGAAGAATGCGGCAGCGTGCAATCCAAACAGGGATTCAGGGCTATGAAAATAAGACCTGACTTGTTTCTGCAACATCCATGATGGGTGATGTTCAGCTTAATGAAAATCCAAAAGAGGCTGCAGAAAAAAACTGGGGGTTGGCCATCTACTATAGATTATGAAGTGGGAGCACTGGGGGTTGCTTTAAGGGGCAACCCTACAATAATACACCTTGGCAAATTCAATAGGTCTGGCTTTGCAAATGTGGAGGGTAAACCTCTTTTGCTCTGTGGGAATTAAAGACATCTCTTACCATCTTCATCTACAAAACCAGACCTGTTGGCATTGTGAATGCTTCTTCTAACCTACTTCTGAAAGGGTAGCAATATGGACTTGAAATGTAATATATAGTACTGCTCTTTCGCCCCAAAAATATATCACTACCTACAACACTGCTAGACCTTTCAAATTAGTAGCAGTTGAGAGTACGGTGCACTGTCGGTATCCGTAGCATAACCGTTTAACAGAGGGAAACAGGTGAGTTGCGTTACTAGTTTTCACTAACTCTTGCTATCAATCGTAACCTACTTAAAAACTCTTGGAATAGCTCAGCTAAGTACCATTGTGCAGTGCCCAGCAAATTGTAATGATGGATCTTTAGCTCTATTAGCAGAGAATCTAAGACAAACCAGACTAGTTGATACTCTTATGTATTTACAATGTTGCCAGATTTGCTGGAGCTCTTTTATTTTTTTCTTTATTCCATGTAGGTAACATACTACTGGTACCACATCCCAAAATTCCTCACAGCAATTACATTGAATTAGGTTTATATTTGCAAAATTGTCCTCATACAGTTTCCTTATTAAAGCTTATAGAAGATGCCAAACATGTAGCAACAACTGAAGTGAGAAACCTTTTTTGACAGACTGCAATTTAAGGAATCTCAGCTTTGCTTCAGTATCCCATGTACAAATCCATTAACAAAGAGTACATGCCTGCTGTCAGTGCCAGGAATCCCATTACACACCTATTTGCTAACAGCCGCAATATATTTCTTTCTCTCCGTTTTCAAGTAATAACTATTAGTGCTTGGCTCTCTTGTAATATCAGCAGTCGTAATTCTTTCCCCCATATTAGCAGGAGTGACTGAATGTGACGAATCAACTTCCGGGGCACCAGTGGTCCAGGACTGAATATCGGTTTCTAAACCATCAATCAGCCCCACACCTCTAGTACAACAGAAGGGAAACAAACAGATTGGAATAACAAGCGAAGTATAAACCTCCTTGTCCAATTTTGGTAAAGTGGACGGAATGGCAGGCTTATCTCCACAAGGTTGTTGATCGTTGGTTATTTGAAACACAGTGAAAATACAATTATTACCCAATGATAAAAGGGACTGTCCAGTCAATGTTGTATCAAAAATATCTACTTTATATATGCACAACAGACAGTTCTAGCAACAGTGTGAAATACAATCCACCCTGTAAAGGAATTCAGAGGACAGGCAGTTTAAAAGAAGGAAAAGAGATGCCTTCTGAATAATGACAGGAGGGTAGTCTGTATGGTTGATGAACACAATAGTTTAAAGTTACTTGGCTTCAGCACAAAGGGAACAATGGGCCTTAATATGTCTCTAGGGGCCTTCCGGGAAGGATCAGGTGACATAACCACAATGTGCATTGTGCTGGGGTCAGGAATCTTTGTCTCAGCACTGATCGGCAGTTCTGAAGCACTGGTTGAGACATCTCAGATGTGTTTAAGTGACTGCAACTTGACAAAGGTCAGCATTCCAGTCAGCTGCAGCTTGAAAAACTCGACTGGCTCAAAAATGTCATTTAAGGCAGAAGTTGGTAGATGCTAGTCGAGGCACTTCTCCCAGCTTCTTCAATGGGCTTTTGTCATCCTTTAAGGCGGACGGCCCAAGCTGCAGAGTGTGTTGCAGGCAACTGCCATGTCCTTTGTTGTAGGTTCAGAGAACCTCTGGTGCTTCCTACCTAGTAAGCTTGCTGCATAGCCTAGCAGGGCATGCTGTCTGATGGCTGGGTACCAGTTATGGAGGTGAAGATGGTCTTCTGGATTTGGTATCTCCTTCTGTTCCCAAGGAGATGTTTAGGGGAGGGATTTAGCTTCCCTCTTTGGAGGTCCTGGCCTTTCTTCACTGGCGGAAGATTTAAGGCTGACTGTACCTTCAGCCAGGGTCCAAGGTTGAGTTCTTCTTTGTTATTTCAAGTTAAGTCTTCAGATGATCTGCCAAAAGAGGGGCTCAGCCCTTTTTTAAAGCCATGTGGGCCACAGTGATTGATGTAGGCTATGCCTACCTTAATGAACCAATCCTGGTGTCCCTACCAACTATCTTCTGTATGCACGAGGTCATAACCAGTGTGCCTTGCAACAGGAAAGGTAAAGGGGTGAAAACATGTGATACTAAGTCCCACCCATCTTCCTGTCTGTTGTTGATCAGAGAGTCTCTCTGGTTAATGGATCTCTCTGTGGTTCCTGTTTAAAGCGGCAGAACTCCCTTGAAGCAGCAGCAAGACCAGACTCTCTGGCTCCTACAAACCACATTCTTGTACTTGATGAATGGGGTCCCCCGCCCATGGAAGCTTACTGTAAACATGCAGTACCAGAGATAACAGCTCACTATCAATGACACTGAGGACGGAAGCTGGCTTCAGGTTGACACTGTTACATATGAAATGTTGTTGGGGTTTCCTGTATTCTTTGTTCACCTCTGAAGCCAGGCCCCATGTGGGTCTGTTTGAAGTACACTCTATTAGTATAATTGCTGCCACCAGCTGCAGGGCCCAACAAAAGAACTGGGTGGATCAGTGGAGCCTTTGTTAGTTAATCAGGCAGGCCATGACAGAGGGAAGGTTTATCCTCCCTCTTTCTACAGATGCCATGGTGTACTCCTGGCTGTCATATCCCAACTAAATATGACAGGGCGGACTGTGCCTGTATGCTGTGTCCACCCAGAGTACACAGGTCTATGCGCTTGTTGTGGTGTGATCATAGGAACATGTGTGTGGATTATCCCCCACATTTTCCTGAGGTTGGTGTCTATCATCATTCCATTTAATTGAACATTTCAAAGAAAGCCCATGCGAGCGCACACCCACCGTGCGGATGGTCGAATTCCTCATGCTGAGCATAGCAAGAGAGCCTGAAACAACATTGGGGCTTCCGGAACGATCTCCCCTTGAAATAATCTTTACAATATTAGCCTGAAATCATACTTTTTACAGTACACATATTGCACAAAGTTTTGTAAAATTCACTACAATTTATATTCAGGTTTGTAGCATAACAGATGAAAAACCTATAGAGATGCCAGTGACCAAAGTACACAGGAGCCATTTACAATACATTTTCATAATTACTGTGCCTACCATAAATGACCACTGTCTAATAGTCTTCATGATGCCTGTGCTCACAGTATATGCCAGCACTGCTATTGTAAAGCACAATTTTATGATGCCTATGCTCACAGTATAAATTAGTGCTGCCACTGTGAAAGACACGTCTATAATCCATTTTCCCTCATTGCTTGCCAACACCGCCAGTGTAGAGTAAAAGCCATGATGCCTGTGCCCAAGGTACTTCCCAGCACTTCTACTGTAAAACATGCCAGCCTACAATATGAGCTAGTACTGCCACTGTAAAATGCATGCTTGTGATGTGCCCACATTATACACACCGGAATTACTACTGTGGAAGAAACTGGGCTCATGCCATCACCTTTGGTTAGTAGCAAAAGCAAAGACAGCTCAATTGTCTTGCAAGCCAGGAACACAAAGTTACAGGTTCACACTGTCCAACAGAGGTGGACTGGCCTACAGCGAGCTCTGCAGACTTCCCCCTAGGTATCTATCCCAAGGGCCTCTTTAGTGTGAGTGACTGAATTTTCTGCTCCTCTTGCTCTTCCAGTTACCACTTCTCTTTGAATCAAATCATTTGTTTTAAAATATTCCAGGGTAGTATTCTTCACTGTTAATAAATGTATTATGTCAATTTGTTATGATTAACAATATTTCTATCTGTATATAAGGACACATGCTTTACAATGCCTGCATTGGACCCATCTTTCCTAATTTCCTTGGATGGAGCCCCCCGAAGCTTTCTTTAGGTGGTTCAGCTTGCTCTTTTCATTGGCTTGCACAGTGCACTATGGGGCCACTTTGCAAAACATGTCCAGGGCCACTTTTGGTTCGCAGCCCACCTCTACTATAAGATCAATCCCATAAATCCTGTCCCACCCACCAGATCTCCCATTATATAGGTCATGACCGTGTGACTAAAACAAAACTAACAGCAAACATTTGAGAATCAAAACATAGCATTCAGTCTCAAAGGGGAGGCCTCACTCCCTGGTCCAATTTATACTAGTCAAAACTGTGAGTCCATAGTTGGCTCAGAAGCCTTGTTTGCCTTCATCACATCACTCAGTCCTTCTAAAAAGCTCCCATTTGAGAGAGGAACAGAATAACTATCTTTCATGATGCATGTGGCTGTGAGTTTCCACGCTCACTTATCAAATCCTTGCTCTGCAATGTCTGTACCATGTGACACCTCCAGTGCCCACACAGAATTGCTTCCTCAGAAGTATCTATGATGAAAACATGGAGATCATCACCTCTGCCCAAGAGGGAGCCAGCCCCTTCAGGACTACTTCGGTGTGCCCGCTACATTGACCCCCCCTAAAAGACACAGTAAGCGTGATCCCTCTGGAGGTGACCCCCCCTTAGAGGCAATGGCTAGGGGGCCCCAAGGAAATCTATATGTGGAACATGTACAGTGGCCATGGCCAAAGGCTATGTCTAGTGGAACCTAAAGAAACCTATTGGTGCAACTTGAATAAACTGATATAACAAAACTCAGTGCCCCCCTTTTTGCAAAACGTATGTCACATACATGACCGATGGGATTATCGACATGCAAAATAAGCTGTCAAGATAGCTCAGTGTGTTGAGCACTTGTTGCTGCAACCTTTTTGTGATCAGCAGTTTGCAGGTTCGAATCCTAGCAAGGCCAACATATATATCCAAAAGCATCTACACCACTGTGGAAATATTTTCTTGTTGTCTGTACCCATTATATGCCAGCATAGTGCTGTACGATCCCACTTTTATTCCTATTATTCTGGCTGGGCCTAATAAAAGCCAACATTACCACTGTTAAACATTTTAATTCTGGCTTTGGCAAATATATTTATTTCAGCATTGCCCTTTAAACACATGTTTGTGCAGCCGGTACCAAATATGTGCAAGGAATTCCCTGTAAAATTGTTGTCAAGGAACCAGCTCTCCTATATGGAATCTTTGTCCACTAAAAACATTGTAGGAAAATACTGGCATATATGGGCACTGGCTGCTTGACAAACATGTTTTCATTCAAGATATACATGCTATTAGGAACAATTTAAACCCTTCCTAAGTTTCAAAGGACAGGACCATTTCCATGTGCAGTCACGTGCAAAAGTCCCCTTTCACTCCACCCTGTTTTTGTCCATGGTTGTTTGTAGATCCCTTGCTGCCAAATTAACGCCCCGCCCCCCTGCCTCGTATTTCTGCTTCGCTCACTTTATCCTTCCCCCTATGATTTGTTAAGTGCTCCGTTGCTTTCCAACGCTAGATCCACGCTCAATAAATACCCTAATTCACTGCAATGTTGTACGTTTCCAAAACAGAGAAAATGCATGCTAGCGGAAAACCATGGTGCTCTTTGAAAGCAGAGCAGGAGAGCAGCACAGAAATTTATATTCTGTTCTGTGCCCAAATTCTGCCTTCAAATTGAACTAAAATCCACAAATCTTTAAATCCTTGCATTTATGCCTTAATTTAACAAACTAGAATTTCTAAAATGACGATCATTGTCTGGTTCCCAAGCCTACCCCCTCCCATACACACATAAACAAACATACATTTCACACGAGGACAGACACACACACCCACACGCATTTTTAGATACATACACATGTGTGCATATGAAAACACACACATCCACACGTACATGTACATACATGCAGGCATGCACATTCACACACAGTCAGGCATACCTTGAACCACTTAGTTTGTTTTCACTTAACGCTTTCCATCCTGGTCATTCAGCTTGAATCCCTGGCAAGGCAGCTCCACTTCTCCACTCACAGGAAGCAGGGCAGGAAGTTGTCAATGTTGTTGATGACTGAAACTTTCCTCAGTAAGTCCCGCCTTCACACAGACCATTAAAGCAACAAGGGCGTCTAAAAAAAGAACCTCATGTGTCATCATTTACATTTTGCTCTGATTCTATAGGTGTTTATTATGTGACTGGCTGTTACAATAATAACATTGCCAAAACACCCTATCATAATCAAACCGAGTCTGAGACAATAAGTGCCGGGGTTCAGCAATAAGTGCCAGTACTGAGCCCTGGCAAACAGCCCCACAAATTAAGCACTGTAATAAAAACTGTTAAAAGGATTGCACTGTATCTGTGAAGCATATTCCAGAACATCACAGAGTCAAGAGATGAGTCATACCTTCAAGGACATGTTCCAGTGAAAATGTGCTTTGTCAGCTCAGAAGAGATGATTAGAGTCCACCACCAGCAGGGAATCCATGTCAGCACAACCTTCACCTAGACCTGCTTAGCAGATTGTAATGGAAAGCTCATTATACTGACAGTTGAGGGCAGTATCTCTGGCAACCGCAGGGCAGAAAACATGACTTGGTTGTGTGATGAAGGTCTTCCCAGGAAACACCGGATTGATTGCATTTTGTATCCACCAATGGAAATCAGTTGGCACATGACTTCAGGCAAGGTTTGGTGCCATGGGGGCAAGGGTTCGTCAAGGTGCATCTATCAATGCCATTTCAGTGCTGTGGGAGCAGAGTGGAATCAAGATCTGAAAGGATACTTGGGGGCAGGCAACATGCCCATAGCTCCTCTCCTACAAGTTCCTTTGACATGGCCAGTGGAAACATTTTAAGCAATGCAATGCACACAATTCCCTTTTCTGCCTATTCACACAAGCACATGGTTTAAGCACTCACACTTTGTTGAACTCTCCTGCCCAACCCAGCCCATATCCCCCGTGAAATGATTTTACATTTTTACCTGAAACTCCCAGTATTTCACTTTCATATGCCATCATGTGACCTCTAGTAAGCGCCATTGAACATAAAGACTTGTAAGGAATAATTTACCCAGTCGAAACTCTCCCAGTAGTTCAGTAGTCTACAAACTGGGTGGCTAGATGGCAGTAGGTTGCAAGTGGGGGAGGAAAATGGAAATGCCACAGATGAATAACTCAGTCACTGCCATTCAGTCTATACAGGCTGTATTGTGCTGAGATCAGACTTTCACCAAGAGGCTTTCACATGTGCCGACACAAACACACATACACGCATACACAGGCATATGTTTTCTCTTGAATGTAGGCAGGCACAGGGGCCTACGGCCCTCCACTTCCACCATGATAGGCTTATAGTCTTGATTTCCCTCCTGAATTAAAAGAGAGAGAGGAGGCATAACGGGATGGAGAGAGAAGAGAGCCAGAATGGGAGAAAGAGAGACTATCCAGAAGGGATGTAACACATTCGATTCTGCTCCAGAGGGGCAAAAGAGCCCACTCAGCCCTTACACTTCTCCAAACCAAAACACAACGCAATCATAAAGGTACAACAGGGACAGTTAATAGATATTCCTCCTTCGTCTTTTGTGGTAAAGTGGGCCAAGGGAAGGTCATGCTCTTCAGAAAAGGGGTATGGGGATGAACCATTACTGACCCAAACAACAATGTATCACAGTACAAAATAAGAGGAATTCCCAAAAATTTATATATATAATTTAATCTCACTACACCATATGCATGTAGAACGGATAAAGAATACTGTACAAAAACCCACCTGAAAGGAAGAACAGAGAAGATGCGACAGAATGAAAAAGTAGTACTCCGAGCATCATTCCAGTGGTGGTAGGAAATTCACTAGCCAAAAAAACCTCTTGTTTGAAAACAGGAGAGATCATGACCTAACCAGTCTCCAGGCTACAAGTGGACTGAGGAGGCAGTTCATGGTCAACAGTACCTGGATTAAATTCTTGGTGGGTTAACAGAGTCAGACCCGGTGTTGAACCTAGATGCGAGTGGACACGCTCATTTAGGGCACATTGGATTGTGTGGACCCAAGCAGCAGAAGGGCATGAGCAGGGGTGAAGGCGGGTGCTCTGTGCAGTAGAAGGATGGGTCTCAGTGTTGCAGGTCAGGGCAGTCCCAGGAACGCTTTGCAGTTAGCCGGGCCGAGTCAGGATTCAGCCGCTGGGAATGCTCGATGAGTGATGCTCCAGCAGTTTGAGTTGGTGGGCGATGGTCGTCGAAGTGGTGATCTTGGGTATGTCAATGTGTGATCAATGAGGCCTCAGTTCAAGAGATAGCTGGGCCAAGACCTGGTTGTAACACCCACTACAGTTGGTGTGTGACTCTCCAGTGATTCGGTTCGGGTCCCGGCATTATTCAGTCGCTCCCAGCATAGCAGGTGATAAGCTCTAGCTAGGAAACTATGCAGTGTCTGTTCAGGGTCTGCTCTTCCAGCTCAAAAGATTCTGGTGCAGAGTGGTAGGTCCTAATCCACAGAAGAGGTCACTCCCAATGTGCCCTTGGTGTGGGTAGGGAACAGATCTTTCTTCTGTCTTGGATGATTCCCGCTTCACCTCAGGCTGAGGGCCTTGGAAAGTACAACTTTCCCGATGGAAGTTCAGTGAGATCTTCAGAACGAATCTGCGGTTTTAAAGTATCCAAGATGATCTGAACAAGTCTGAAGAAGGGTTGGGGGACCCCTTCTTTTAAAACTCAAAAGTCCTTAGATGATCAGACTAAAGCTAGCCTGCTTTAGTGGTCCAATCCCTGCTCTTGAAACAAGTGGGCTTTGGCCTTCTGACGTCACACCCAAAGTGCTTTGCTCCAGAGGAAGTGGAGGAGACAAGAAAGAGGGAGAGGGACAATGAGAATTAAGATGGTGGAAGTCTCCTTCCATTGAACAGAGTCCTCCTGCCTATCATAATCCCGCCCCCTTCCCTTCTCACTGAAAACAAAGGCCTTTATGGATGCAGCACCCTAGTGTGAGGCTACTGCTTTTGAATGGGTGGGCCCAGGCCCAGGACAGGCCTGCTGTGTGGCTGTCTCGGGTTGAGGGTGTTATCTGCCCTCACAAAGAGATCATAGAGGTGGCCCCACCCTCTAGGTTTCTGTCTTGCCATTTGGCGGGCTACACCCAGCTGACCAGAATACACATTACGTTCCACAGTAGAGCTGACTCACAGGAGCTGACACACGTGCAATATCTATTGAAATGTGGCAGCCGTGATCATAAGTAGTAACATGTACTATGCCTAAACTCAGGCATAGCTTTATTTTAGAGATTATCCTGACACCATCAAGAGATACCTATGATCATCATTGTTTGGCTACAGGGGTGCATATCTTAAATGCCGCCCATGCGTGGCAGAGACAATTCTGTCACTGCTGCTGTCACCATGGCATTTGTGACATCTGGACCTGCTTGGTGCCATAGGTAGAGCAGGTGCTGTGAATCAGGATACTGATGCAGCAAGCCACATATACATACTATGCTTTTGACATGGAGCTTGCGAAAGGGGAATCTGATCAGCAGAGTACCCTTTCAGAGATTAAATTACCTGCATCATTTCATTATTCAATAAAAATCAAGAAAAGCAATGACTTTGCACCTTTGCCACATGGCAGTTCCTCACAAGGGGATGGTGGGAGAGGAGATCCACACCAGGTGAGAGAGAGAGAGAGGATCTGCAGCGGGAGAGAAAAGGGAGCCGGACCAGGTGTGAGAAAGCGAGATGACAGTGAAAATGAAGGAGAGAGAATGAATGACTGAGAGAGATGCATGAGATAAAAAGCAAAGGGGAGGGAGTGCTGTGAGGGGAGGGGAGGCAGAATGCGAGAGGGATGGAAGCTAGAATGGGAGAGATGGGGGAGACAGAACAGGTGTGCCAGAGAGATAGAGAGGGAGAGAGAGTGAGAGTGAATGGATGATAGAGAGGGAGAGAGAGTAAGAGTGAATGGATGTGCCCTTTGATTCATAATCCCAGTACAGCTTCCTGAGGAGTGGCTGTCTTCTGGGGTGGGTGTTACCTGCCCTCACAAGTCAAACAAATAGAAGCAATCCCCAAGGTTACAGTCCTGCCAGCAAGGACAGCCTTGTCTGGGAAAAATGCATATAATCCCTTCACAGCTGCGCTGGTATCACAGGGGTGATAGGTGTGATATCAAAATGATGTGGCTGTAATACTTATGAGAAGTACCGTTCACCATATCATTACTCAGGTATGACTTACTTTTATAGATTATTATCTCACCAGTACAGTGGACTCATAATTATGGGTTTTGGTACAGGGGTGCATGTCTTAAATGCAGTCCCTGTGCTGCAAAGACGTGGGTGTCACTGCAGCTGTCAAATGGGCGCCTGTGACCTCTGAGCCTACTCTGTGCCACTGGTAGAACAGGTGCTGTAGATCAGGATGCTGATGCAGCAGAGCACTGATATCACACTATGCTTTTGGCATGGAGCACATGAAAGGGGAATCTGGTTGGCAGATTACCCTCACAGAGATGAAATTACCAGTCTCTTTTTTATTATATTAACAACAACAAAAATCAAGGCAGGCCTGACCTGCTAGTATTCAGACCGCTAACGGCAGATAAATCACTGAAGCACCGGCACAATTAACAACTATGCCAGTGCTTCAGTGTTCCCATTTCCATGGAGTCCTATGGAACTCCAAGGGAATGGGAATTTACTGTTCTGCCACTGCCAGTAATATCCCAGTATCACCGGGATATCGGACGGTGGAAACGGTAAGCCGAGGTTGCCGGCAGGCCGCTGGTACTACCGGCGACCTAGCGGCAACCTCGTAATGAGGCCCAATATGTTTTTATATGTATTAATAACGTTTATTATGTATTTACCTTGTTACCTTAACATTATTATTTCTTTTTTTAAACAAAAACATTTTTTTAAATTTCCATAAAGAATAAAACAAGTAACCAGCACAAGGATACATGCATTTTGAGAAACATGACATAACCAAAATACAATCCTTACAAAATCACACTTGTCTAATAAGATATACATTTCAACTAATAAATATAAAATGCACCTTCATACTGCTCATGCATTGTATACCCCCTAAAGTCTTTATTTTTGTATGAAAAGTGCACATGCTCGTATTGAAAGTGTACATTGATTCCATCCCTTTAAAACTGACATCAAAGTCAGCTGTGACTTGCCTTTCATGTGCGTTTTTAGGAAATGTTATTTGTGTAATGGATGTAAAGTAAAATTCATACGCTTCCTGTAGCATTTGTGTGTCTTGCCTTTGATGTGCGTTTTCATGAGATGTTAATTTTGTAATGCACCAACTGTAAATCTCATACGCTCTGCGTACGTGATTGCAGCACGTGTTAGAGGCGCCTGTGCGTTAGGAGTATTTGTTCAAAGAATGTGTGTCATAGGACAATGGGTCTCATTACGAGCATGGCGGTAGCTGTGCCTGTATGCCAGGCACGGCTACCGCCATGCTCGCTACCGGCACCGCCACCCACGAATGGGCCATAACCGGCCCATTACGAGTTGAGTGGGCCGGTAATTGCCGATTTGCGGGTGGCGTAATGGCCAGGCTCCCGATCCCCATTCTGCCCCCATAGGGCAGAATGGGGTTGGGGAGCATGGTTGCACCAGCACCGTTGATAATGGTGCTCGTGCAATCATGAGTTCTGCTTGCGGGTGCCGCACAGCCCGCCAGGTAAGACCTGGCGGGCTGTCAGGAACCCACGAGCAGAACTCGTAATGCGGCGGTCCGATATGAACGATGCTGGTGCCTTACCGGCACCGTTCATACCGTGACCACCACTATTGTAATGAGGCCCAATGTGTTGTATGAGCACATGCTGTAGGAACATGTGTCATAGGAGCATGTGTGTTGTAGGAACATATGTAGTATCTGTATGTTTGATACGAGCATGTGTTGTAGGAGTGTGTGTCATAAGAGTGTTTGGTAAGTGTGCACCATAGGAGAGTGTGTGGTTGGAACATGTGTTGTTAGAGGATGTATTGTAGATCCACATGTTATGTCTGCTAGACGTGTGTGTAGTAGATGTGCTTGTCATCAGAACATGTGTTATAGGAGTGTGTGTTGTGGAGCGCATGTTATAGCAGTGCTTGTAGTAGGAGCATGTGTTGGAGGAATGTCTGTCATTAGAGTGTGTGTTATAAGAGTGTGCGGTAAGTGTGTCATAAGAGTGTGTGTTAGGTAATGTGTCATAGGATCATGTGTTGTAGGAGCATGTGTCATAGCTGCATGTGTCTTTGGTGCATTAAAGAGCACTGGGTGTCTGTCTACATGTTATGTGAAGTAAGCCAGTGTGTATTAAGTGTGCGTGTCGTAGGAGCCTGCTATTAGTGTTTATATACTGTGAGGAGTCAGGAATGGAACTTGGACACAAGTGAGTCATGTTTTTGGTCAAATACTTTTTTCAAAATAAAAGGGGGTATGCAGAAGGCCTCTCTGATCCTGCTCTAAGAGAAGTTTCCCTACCTAAACCAACAACTAAGGATCTAACCATGCCAGAATGTGCAAAACACAACTGTCCCATGTCCAATGTTTTATTTCAGCACTCACACTCCAATAAACTAAATTCTAAGGTAAAAAGGGGAATGTCTTTGTTGTTGAGTGGTTTTAAAAAACTGTTAAAAAAGAATGAATAACTCCAACATAAAAGTTCTTCAGGATAAGGATCCTTGTTTCAGAGGGTGGCTCCCTTTCCCTGGATCCCTCTTACTGGTGTTTTCACAAGTAGCAGTTGCTTATGCCTTTCTTGTCAAACAACCACACTGATAAAAAAAAACTGTCTGGTTTTCCACTTTTGTCTTGTCAGGACACCTGGTATACTCTCCTACCAGGTTGCTGCTCTTCTCTCCTGGTTAATATAATTCTTTTGCTAGTCCTGATATATCCTTCTCAGGACCTCTTTAACTTTTGACTTTCTTGTAATTGACTGGTATACTCTCCTGCAAGGGCTTCTTGTAATCACACACTTTGTTTGATAATGTATCTGCTTGATACATTATCCTGTTTGGGCTTTCCATATACTTGCACTGTATACACTGACAAACTTGAAAGGTTTTTACTTGCCGTTAATTTCTCTTTTTGACAATAAGCTCTCTCGCTCTTTCTGTCTCAGCTTCTTCATTCACAATTACTTGCATTTGGTGTGGCTGCTGATATATTCCCCCGGTGTCCCTGCTGTCCCTGGGTGGACTCACTGGTCCTTGTTGGCATTCCTGGTTTCTCTTCGTCCACCCGGTGACAATATTTCGGTGCTTTCCTTCTTGCGACCACCTTCTGTCGGCTTTCCTGTCTTTCACGGCTTTTGATGGGCTTGTCTGCTTTGTTCCAAGCTCCGGTAAACTGGATGCTGCCTTTCAAAACCTATGAACACCCAGGAGTGTGTCGCCAGCTCCTGCCATTGAGAATGGCTTTTTCCAATGGCAGCTTCCTTCGCTTTGGCTCTCGAGCTGGAGGCTCCACAGCATTGGTTCCAGCCCTTCAGTCTCTTGGTTCGCACCGAGAGGACGAGCTCTCTCCCACCAGTAGCACAACTACACTCTCTGCTTCTACTCTTTAAATTTCCCAGCCACCTGTGTCTGACCCCAACAACTAGAGCGCTCCTTGTGCTTGTGGCTTCTTGTAGAGTTGCCATGGATGAAGGCTGTGGGCACTGGCTATTGAAGAAGGCCATGGATAGTGGGGCTGGAACAAAGCTATTGGGGTAGCATGTAAGGGGGCCATTGCTAAAGGCTAGGGCCAATGGTCATGGACGAAGGCCATGGCTAGTCAGTAAGAAAGGTAGTTTTTTCAAATATACAGTGGACACGGCCGAAAGGCTGTGGTCACTAGCCAGTGTCAAAGGCCCTGGCTATTGGGCCCGAGAGACATGTATAGTGACCACGGCCTTTAGCCGTGGCCGCCTAGTAGGTCCAAAAGAAACATATTGGGGAGCATGTACAGTGGACACGGCCAAAGGCCGTGGGCACCTAGTGGGTCCAAAAGAAACATATTGGGGGAACATGTACAGTGGAAAAGGACAAGGACAAAGGCTGTGGCCACATGGCACAGTAGTATTTTCAAATATACAGTGGGCAGGGCCAAAGGCTAGTGGGCCCAAAAGACATGGCCAAAGGCCATGGCAGGTGGTGCATCAAAAATCTATGGCATAACAAAACCCTTGAAATTTACTGAAAAAAACCTTAGTTAAGGTGCAGTTAAGTTGCACTGATTTAATCAACAAAACTGTTGAAATTCAGAGGAAGTCATATGTTTTGACCAGCTTAACTCAGCGCGTTCCTGTTGCAAAGCCCATGAGCAGATACATATGATAAGACAAGGGATTTACAATAACATACAAAATGGCATTATGGAGGACATAGCATTATGGCGGACATCAACGGGAGCGCACCGAGTTAAGCTGGTCATGACTTTCCACATCTGCTGAACTTCAAGGGTTTTGTTGCGTTGCATTAAATCTGCGCAACTTAACTGCACCTTAACTAAGTTTTTTTTCAGTAAATGTACATATACTCTCAGCCCTATGATGGCGCCAGAAAATGTCCACAAGAAGAGATCTTCATCATATCTTTTAGAATAACAACACATCAAAGGGATGTTACTTTGGAAAGCATTATATTCCCATCCTGTTAGGTTGTCATGGGTAATAGTTGGTCGTTGATTCTTCCGAATTTCTGTCTCGGCGTAACAAAGTGTATGCCCTTGTCTGTTACTCCCCATCAGCTGACATGACATATTATTTTTAAAAGCATATTTTTTCATTTTACTACACGTTTTCCTATCACGCGGATGACAGCTGCATTTCGCCTTTGAAATGACAAGAAAATGGGACTATTTCATTCGGGTAGCAATGAGTATAGTGTAGTCTGGTTATTCGAGTTAATAAGGGCAGCAGTGCCCTCCTGCCAGCAGACATTTTCCTTCCGCCTCTGGGTTTGAAAAAAGGAATATGATAGGCCTTTGCCAATGTGGCCTCTTTTTACTGTCTTAAAGACTGAGAACTGGCCAACATGGCTCTTTGTTTTTCCTCCTGCAGACTGGTGCTTGCTGAGCACGTGTACCTTCTCCACAAAAATGTATTGTAGCAAATAATATATCACTACCTTTCATGTCTCGTCCAGCAGTAGCTTTGAAGTTTTTAATTTCATATCCATTACATCGCAAAACCCATCCGTCACAAGAGGCGCTGAAGAAAGAGAAGATTGCCATAGCAACAAATAGCCATGCGACAATTCTTAATCTTTAGCTTCCCGCATACAAAATGGGTACATCCACAAAGCATAGGTATACATAATGGAATACACAAAGCAATAAAACAACACATTTGCTGGAGAGAAACCAGGGGGCATACTGTCCATCAAGCAACATAAGATCAAATTAATGAATTATCTTATCGCACAAACATTTAGATTCGATTTTTGTTGACATTTACATATTTTCAAAATTATATTTATGTAAAAAGTAATGCGTGTGCCACGGTGTAGAAATATCGGGAGACTCTAGGTCTCGCAAGATCTCACGAGGAACCCGGAAGAGCTGGGTGAAGAGAGCACAAAGCGCCAGAAGCCAGAGCAGAGGACATGGAGCAAGTCATGCTCCCGGCGCTCCTCTTAAGAGAAGATATAAAGCCCTTTACAGACTTTATGGCAATACAGCACCCAGCACAGTTAAGGGCCAGTTGCCCTAGGACTCGATATTAATGTGTCCTGCATTTCTGATACTGATGCCAAAATAAAGAGTTGAACCAATTACACAGAAGCTTCCCGGCCATTATTACACTACATATTTGGTGACGAGGATTAGGACTTGAACCCACGCGGCGCCATGCAATGAGCAACTCCACCGCGTCCTTTTCTACAAACACCAGGTAGGCCTACCATTCTATGGCCACGCCCTAAGTAGTGGCTTATGATAATGACGGTGTGTACAAGGAGGAGGTCAGGAGAATAATAAAATGATTTGCCAGTAAAGAAAACATCGTTTTGCACAGGATTCGGTTCTACAGTCGCAAACAGGAGGCATCTGAACCTGTGGACGACTATGTGACCAAACTACGTGAATTAGCCGCACTGTGCAACTTTGGAAATAACGCAGAAGGATTGATCTGCGACATGCTAACGGTACAAACCAACAGCAGGAAAGTGCAGGACAAGTTCATTTTAGAAAAGGAATTACAGCTAGAAAAAGCTGTCAAGATTGCAAGGGCAGTTGAGGAGACCGCAGGACGATGGAAAGAATATGTTGGTGGACCCGGCCAAGCAGAAGTCCAGGCTATCACCTTCTGGACCAAGAAGGAGAAACCAGTCGCTGATGCGAGAGACAGGAAGTGGGGAAGGAAAGAACCATTGAAGTGCCACAGATGCACCAGCTCAAAGCACTTGGCAAATGATAGAGAATGTCCTGCAAGAGACAAAGAGTGCTCAGTGTGCAAGAAAATCGGAAATCTTTTGCTGGTATGCAAATGGCGAAACAAAAAAGTTACCAACGTCAGTACAGAGTACAGTGCAGAGAGACAATCCTCATCCGAAGAAGAAGGAAGGCCCACTGTGTTAATGGTGAAAAGCCCACGAGCGAGGAGAGAAAAGCCTCACTGTGCCATCAGAGTAAACGGCATGGAAACGAGAGTCATGGCTGACTAGGGTTCGGACTTAACCATACTGCCACTTTGCACATAAAAGGAGATGATGGGCACCGAAACGGTTGAAGTCCTCAGCACCCGCCACAAGCCCACAGTGTTCGGCGGTGCATCCATTGATTTACTAGGATACATCAAAGGGAAAGTGGAGTTCAAGCGGAGAGAAACTACCACAAGAATATATTTCAGTCAAGAAGGCCCAGCAGTCCTAGGTTGGGACGATCAAGCCAAACTTAAAATCAAACTGGATCCCAGCACAGATGATCAAGTGTTGATAGTCAAGAGGAGTGCCGGTTGTCAAAGAGGATTTTCCCAGGCTGTTCTCGGAAGGGCCAGGGAAAATTAAAAACTTTGTACATAAGATACTGCTCAAAGCGAATGCAGTCCCTGTTACACACAAAGTAAGCCCTGTGCGAGCGACAGCCAGAGACATACTCAGAAACCAGCTCAACAAAATGTTGAAGGTGGGCACCATTGAGGAAGTCGAAGCCTCAGAGTGGTTGAGTCCTGTGGTCCTCATCAAGAAACAAAACTTGCAAGACTTAAGGGTGTGCTTTGATCTTCGCAGCCTAAACCTGGAAGTTATCTCAGACAGCTATCCCCTTCCAAGCATTAACAAGCTCATCCTCATGATGAAAGAAGCCAGAGTGTTCTCCAAGTTAGGAACTGGATTTAGGTATGCCGTATGTAGGAGGCGCTGGGACTAGAAAATGGTTGAAAAAGAAAATGCAATTTACAATTGATTGGTAAGATAGTCAAAGAACATTTTGGGTTGCTGCACGTTCGAGGGACTACCAGTTACCTCAAAACTGATAATTTTGAACAATAACAGAAGCAAAAGTGTCACCTCTATTTCGTTGCACAGCCCAAACATAAGTTAATGTATACAAGGATAGACCAGATCAATGTCAATACTAGAGAGCATTAGGTCAAATCATGCTGTACACAAAAGTCATCAGCCTAAGGGCTTTATGGGAAAGTTTATGATCAAATGTGAAACAGAACTGCCGACACGTGTTTCGACCCTCAACAACGGTTCCTCTTCAAGGCAAAATTGTTAATGATATGAAACAAAAAGTCACATGGTATCATATATACATGGTACAAACAGACAAGAAGTAAAAGTCAAAATAAAGAATAATTAACCCAAAGCATGGTTGAAAAAGGAAGGAATGGGGCGAGAGACCATCAGAAAAAAACACAAAATTGCAAATACATGGTGAACGTTAGACACAAGTAATATGATTCCATATTGACAAAATGAAATAAAATGTTACCATTGGAAATCGGGCATTCAACAGCCAAGGTCCAGTGATATGGTATCCCATATTGCATACATAAAGAAGGAACAAAGCATATGAAACAGATAATGAGCTGGGCATCGTGGTATCACTCATAGTGCTAATTTATCACATGGCTATATTCCTACTTAGTGAGATGTCCTTTAAAGTTACTAGAACCAACATTGTTAAAGAAAATAATAATATTACCCAAGTACAATGTGCCAACTCAATGTCATACTAATTTTGTGACCGAAGGTAAGTGCCAGGATAAGTGAAAACAGAGTGCAGTGTCCAGTCCATCCCTTAACCGCCTTAGTGATCTCGTGCAGTGATCTCATATTATTAGTATGATGCCAATTACCCCAGGGTGCAGTTGAGAAGATCCAAAAATGTGGAATTACCGTGCTGTTGCAGTAGAGCAGATTATAAAAAGAAAAGATTGCGCAGCCCGTTGGGCAATGTAATAAGGCGCAAATTAATAAACAGCCTATTCAGCTGTGATATGGTGGACAACACGGAGCTGTTCGAGCAAAGTACAGTCTGTGAAAAAAAAACAAATCGAGTGTATCACGATCAGTGTGTACTGCGGCAGATGGAAGATAAATAAGATGCTGCATTCAAGGGATATACCTGAACCAGTATCAATGTTGTGGATAAAGAAAAATAGGTCAATCCCCGGCACGGTCTCCAAGCGAACCCTGCAATTTCGCACAAAAATAAACTATGATAACACTTGGCCCAACGGATATATTACCCACCCTGATAGTCTTGCTAGCGTTCTGCGTTCGTGAAAAAATCAATCCGTACCTGCAAATCATGGGGTTAGTTCCCCTGTGAGGCGTTGTTCCCCCGCGTGTGCTGCTTGTTAATGCGTGGCTCGCCTCTTCCGCAAATTAAGAGAAAAGGACCGAGCGGCGCATCACATGATGGAGTCACGTGTGCGTATGTGATCCAATAGTGCTACGGTACAGTGTAGACACGGATTAAGTACATAATGTGGATGTCTGCCTTATGTCTGTTGTCCAGCGTTTTCCAAATGTGTTGTGCAAATGTCCGTTCCCCGATGTGTGCTGCTTGGTAATGTGTGGCGCATCTTCTGCATATTAGGAAAAAGGAACTAAAGGCTCGTCACATGATGGGGTCATGTGCGCGTATGTAAGCCAATAGTACTACACTGCAGTGTAGATACGGATTGAGTAAATAATATCAATGTCTGCCTTATGTCTGTCGGACTGCGTTTACCAGATGTGTTGTGCAAAAGTCTGAAAAGATGTATGTATGAGACTATAATGTATGTTCAGAATGAGAGCTAAATAAAGGTTTTCTATATTGCTGCAATATATGGTGAAGTAGTAAAGATGAAGGTGCCAATTACTAAGTGATGGGCACGAACAAGAATTGCCCAAACAGGTATATGAGATGGCTAGTTGATGGAACAGCAACTTGATGAGAAATAGGAATGGCGCGGGATGGACAGATGGAATCTGACACTCGCCCAAAAAGTAGACTATTACATAACTGTTAAGAGATTTTTCTGCATGTATAATGTGAAAGTAAAAGCGAAAAAAATGAAAGATACTGGATTGTAAATGGCCAAGTAAATACTATGTGTAAAGACAAGAGGTGGAACAGGGTGCAAATAAAAGAAACATGAACCAACGCTAGGAGAGCACATTAAAGAAATACATTAAGTTCTGTGTCTGTGTTTAATCCCAGACTGGTACAACGAAGTTTGGCAATAGTCTGTGCCTCAAGCTGACGTAGTAATAGTTGGCGATCACCGCCTCTTGGATGAGCATGAGCTTGAATTAGTCCAATGAACTTGAGGTCGTTTACTGAGTCCAATTGGTGATGTTGCTGCCAGTGCATGGCAAGTGGCAATTTGGGATCTTGACTTTTCAGGTGGGCAAAATGCTCCCAAATGCATACTCGCAGCTCTCTGATGGTAGAACCAACATATACCCTATGACATACACACAGAATAGCATACACTATATATTTAGATTTGCAGTTGATCATATGCTTTGTTCCTTCTTTATGTATGCAATATCGGATACCATATCACTGGACCTTGGCTGTTGAATGTCCAATTTCCAATGGTAACATTTTATTTCATTTTGTCAATTTGGAATCATATTACTTGTGTCTAACGTTCACCATGTATTTGCAATTTTGTGCTTTTTTCAAATTGTCTCTGTCCCCATTCCTTCCCTTTTCAACCATGCTTTGGGTTAATTATTCTTTATTTTGACTTTTGCTTCTTGTCTGTTTGTACCATGTGTATATGATACCATGTGACTTTTTGTTTCATATCATTAACAGTTTTGCCTTGAAAAGGACCCGTTGTTCAGGGTCGAAACACGTGTCGGCAGTTCTGTTTCACATTTGATCATAAACGTTCCCATAAAGCCCTTAGGCTGATGACTTTTTTGTACAGCATGATTTTACCTAATGCTCTCTAGTATTGACATTGATCCGGTCTATCCTTGTACACATTAACTTATGTTTGGGCTGCGCAACAAAATAGAGGTGACACTTTTGCTTCTGTTCTCCAAGTTAGACATGAGGGATGCGTATCATCAAATTCACTTGCACAAAGACTCCAAGCCACTAACTGCGTTCATCACCCCATTCGGCACCTACCAGTTCACCAAGATGCCCTTGGCCTGTCATCTGCAGCCTCAGCATTTCAGCGAATGATGGACTTGTTACTACGAGACATAGGAAATGTTTCCTACTTCCAGGACAATATCGTGGTCCACGCCACAGATGAGCATACACACAATGTCATTTTAAAGAAAGTCCTCACCAAGCTACAAGAAGCAGGAGTCAAGTTAAGGTATGAAAAGTGCAGCTTGAGGGCACGCGAAGTTGAATACTTTGGGTACAAGATTTCGTCACGAGGAATACGCCCCAAACAAAATCTGGTACGAGCCATAATCAAAGCTCCGGAGCCAACCAACAAGGAAGAAGTGAGGTTGCTCTTGGGACCCGCAGAATACTATGCCAAGTTCATCCCCAGGTTTTTAGAAATTACGACGCCTCTGCAAGACCTACTCAAAAAAAGGCACAGAGTTCACATGGCTGCAAGCCAGAAAGAAGTTGTAGAGAATATAAAGTGGCGCATAGTGGAAGCACCGTGCCTACAGCTGTTCAATCCGGAATGGAGTACAGTCATCATCACAGATGCCAGTGCGTGTGGATTAAGTGCCATACTTACCCAAAAGAAAGGAGACGCAGAACATGTTGTGGCATTTGCCTCTAAAGCCCTGTCCACGGCCGAGAAGAACTACTCCACAGTAGAGAAAGAGATGCTGGCTTGCGCATGGGCTGTTGAACATTTCAGGACTTATGTGTAGGGCACCAAATTTAAACTGGTTACCGACTACAAGCCGCTCATTCATACGCTCAGTCCAGGAGGGACAAAATCGTCGACACCCCGGTTGGCACACATTGCGACCAAACTGCAGGAATACACTTTTGAAATTAACCACATTGCAGGATGGAGAAATGCTCAGGCAGACTGCATGTCAAGGCTACTGGAGGACAAAAGCAAAGCCACCACCTTCCTGAAGGATGAATGTATAGTGGTGTCAATCCAAGACCTCAGGGGCCCAGATGTCCTAGAACTAAGCGAGGGGCATTGGAATGAAGAAGACGGTAAAGACCCCACCATGGTGAGACTCAGAGAGTGGAATGGATGGCCAGATGAAAGGTCTGTACCGGGAGGCATGAGGCCATATTGGAATGTGGCAGAAGTTTCAGAAGCAGACAAATTGTTCATGAATAAAGAGATCAAGTGATACCACCGTTAGGGATGAGACAAGTAATTCTGTGCAGAGCCCACTCAAGGCATCTAGGGAACACCATGATGCAGCGAAGAGTAAGGAAAGCGTACTGGTGGCCCTTTATGGATCAAGAAATTCAGTCAATGGTAGAGAGATGCCATGAGTGTCTCAACAGTGATAAACGCTTAAGGACCAGGCAAGCTCTAATGATTCCCACGGAGATCCCTGAAGCAGTGTGGTCTAAAGTGGGGCTAGACTTTATAGGACCGCTGGAGGCAATGACGCCCTAGCATCAGTATGGCATAGTACTGGTGGACTACCTGTCGAAGTGGGTGGAAGCAGAATTTGTCCCCAATATCACGACTGCCATGGTCATGGAATTCCTCACATCCATATTTCAGAAGGAAGGTCTCCCCAAAGAGCTAGTCACAGACAATGGGGTACAGCTAGTGTCGAAGGATATGAAGTCATTTGTGCGCAAAAACAACATTTATGAGAGAAAGGCCGCGCTGTACCATCCCCAAGCAAATGGACTTCTGGAGAGAGCTAATAGGTTCATTAAAGGAGCCATCCAACTGGCAACCGCTTCAGGTATGGATCCCCTCAAAATGGTCAAGGAGACCATTGCGGCCCACAGGTTAACTCCCAACGGTATCACCCAAATTTCGCCATTCTGCATGTTGAGAGGGAGGAGAGCAGCGTCTACACTGGTATCACCATGGTTGGCCAGGGTAAGAGCAGATGATGAAGTTGATATGACTGAAGTAGTGTGGAGACTGGAGAATAGCAAAGCACGCATGAAAAGATGGAGCGATAAGAGAAGAACAACCCAAGGTCGTGAGGTCATGGAACGAGACTGGATGAAAATACAACTACCAAGCAAGGATCAAATGACAGTTTCAAAGTTCAGTCAACCAATAAGAGCTATTCATAGAGGGATGAACCACGTCCGCACTGAGGATGGCCGCACATGGAACTTGGAGCGAGTAGCAATATTCGAGAAGCATCGCAAAGCAGAAAGGTCACAAGAGGAACCCAACCCTTGCAAGGGCCCCGACACAGAGATTGCACGAGAACAAGAACCAGAGCCAATGAGAGAGAGACCACGGAGGAAAGAACAGAAGGAGATGTATCCAAAGCCTTCCAAGAAACTAGTCAGGCACTGGATACTGGCGGCAGGAAAGGAGATTGGCGAGAAGAGAGCACAGAAGACCGGTGAAGTATAATGACTATGTTATGCAATAAGCTTTGCTGCGCTATCAAGGGGAGGTGTGTAGAGATATCGCTAGACACTAGGTCTTGCGAGATCTCACGAGGAACCCGGAAGAGCCGGGTGAAGAGAGCGAGAAGCAACAGAAGCCAGAGCAAAGGACACGGAGCAAGTCGTGCTAAACCCCTTTACAGACTTTATGGTATTACAGCACTCAGCACAGTTGAGGGCCAGTTGCTCTAGGACTCTAAGACATTTATATTAATGTGTCCTGCATTGCTGATACTGATGCCAAAATAAAGAGTTGAACCAATTACACAGGCGCTTCCCGTCCATTATTAGACTACACAAGGTGTCACAGATTCGTACTATCAAATTCAATTTAGATGCATGGACGGCCTTGGCAATCTGCCACAGGTTTTCAGTCTTCATTTGATTAATGTCAAGTCTGTTTGTTTAAAGGAGAGGCCGATTTGCATTGCCTTAATGCACTCTGTCCACGCCCTTTGATTGAAATAATTGGTCAAAACTTCAAGGTATTTTATTTCAGACGGTGTTAGCTCGAAGGTCTCTACCCACGAGAAATGTTGAAAGTTTTAGGTTTGCAAATAATAGAAAGTACAACACGTGAGTTTGTGAGCAAGAGTTAGGGAGGGGTGCGTTTGGCGCTGCTGCTTTTCACTATTTTTACAAATGCCCTTTACGCCTAATTAGTCGAACCAGGTGTGGCTGTACTGATGCTAGGAGACTATATGTGAACCTATTGGCGTATGGGGATGACTCTATAGGAACAGCCCCTTCCCGAGCTGTATGGCAGCGCGTACAAAAATACTCCGATTTTATACACACTTCAGCTCTGAGGGTCAATGCAAAGGTCTTCGCTGTAATGGCAATAGGAAGAAGAGCCACAGCATAAAGATATTTCTTCTTTAAGTCAAGGAAACAGATTATTCGTAGAGTAGTAGCATAAAAGTACTGGGGGCCTCATTCGCAGAGAAAGGTAGGCACTAACCCAAAAAGTGCAAAGTAAAAAGCATAGCACCTTACACGCCCACCCTCCTCAAAAGCAGCCCCACGCTATGACTGGCGATATCATAGATAGAGCTAAACAGCTGAAGGCAGTGACTGAGTGGCGCTACCGTAAACAACGCCTCACAACAACCTGCTCCCACCAGACCAACACTGCCACTCAGTGCCACCTCATCAAAAAACACAGTCCCATGCGGGCAACTCTGCCACTCAGTGCCCCTAAAAAAAACCCACCCCCCACAAGACCAACAATGGCGCTCAGTGCCCCGTCACCAAACACCCCCGCCCTCCTGCCAGGCCAACGCTGCCACTCAGTGTCGCAAACATGGGCAATTGTTCACAACACAAATATGAGGCAGGCCTGAAAGAGGGACCGCCAGGTGTGAGTGACCCCAACATACATGGCAAGTAACTGAAAGCTAACCACATTTACAAATGCACAAACAACATACCTCTAAAGCACCCATTTCCACATCTTGAGGTACACCCAGCAGGAATACACACAGCATGTGCTAGGTGCCATAGCTACCTCCTCCCACCATCCCATTGAGGTGACCATGGAGGGACACACTAACCCAAACCACAACCACAAAGAATCCACAACTGCTTTGAATGAAGATCCCCACTGCCTCCTCCGCACACTGAACCTTAGACAGACATGTAGATACACAATTCAGAGGAAAATTCATATCCATGTGCCCATTATCACACACCCACTGTCTTACCTCCACAATCTCGCTGGAGTGGTAGGACCCTTTGACAATCCCCTTTCACATCACACATACCGCCCCCCTCAAACACACACATTGCAAACACAGCCAAAAACCACTCAGATGAGTCTGCAGGTCTCAGGAGGAAGTTCCCATGGATGACCTTGCCAATATCAGCCGCACATGGAATGTCATCCACTTCTCCACGAAATCAACACCACTGTTGCAAACACCTTCAGACTGAATGGCCCTGTTAAACAATGCACCAGAAATGCCAAATCTTACATATCCATCAGTAATAGGTCAGAAATAGAGTATGGGCCAACCTCCCAGAAGCCAGGAAGGGCTAAACAAGTCATAGTGGAGAGTACAAAAATATGGGAATCAGGGAGCAAGGGGTCCATATAAGCGAGCACGCAGCAAACAATGTGGGCGGAAAGATTGGCCTATAAGGCAGCAATGCGTCAGAAAGAAACCAGGGTTATAAACATGGGGGGTCATATTGTCAAATCACAGTTTAGGGGTTTTCTGGAGATGAAATGGACATAGGTGTCAGGGAAAATTCATTAATTGAAGTGCAGGTGCGCCACAGGGAACCAGGATGCACCTCACTGAGGAGGTCCAACAAGGCCGAAACATGCCTGGTGTTGCTTGGTTTTCTGTGCAGAGGGGACCTGCCCTAGCAGTTCGGGCTGGGCTGCTACCTTCGGTGGCGGCAGCTGCTGACTGATTTGCACATGGCTGGTCCCCTTTTGCAATGGCGCAGACGGACTAAAAAATGGTGGTGTGGAAGGTTGCCCAGAGCAATTGCCAGTGGTTTAGATTCATTCGAAACCTTCCACCCATCACTTTTTTGGTCGGGTCGGTAGCAAAAGCCAGAAATGTGGAATCCATGGTGAGTCTGATGTTTAAGAGTGAAGGTTGTACCAGAGTCTGGGGCATTGAGATATACAATCTCACTATGTCTGCTGCATGTACTGTACCGGTGGTGTCCAAGTCTAAATTAGTCTTGCATCGGGTGGTCTCACACCTCCAGAGATGCCCAGCAAGGTACCTTGGAGATGTGTGACATGGCCTTCTAGAGGATGCAGCTGGATATGAAGGTTAGATGTGCTACATCACAATTCAGTGAACTCCCCTGAGGGTTGGGGAGATGACATACATTTTGGTCAATTATTAGAAGAGTAATGCTGCTCCATATAGGACATATCATTGGGGTTCAAGGGTGGTGGCAGGACGGCCTGCCTGAAAGGCAGTGGTACCATCCAGGTGGTAGAGAAGCAAGCCTTAGACACAAGATCATAAGTACTTTTCCCTGATGAAGTGCTTGATTGGCATCAGGAGAGAAAACATGTATCGATCTGTTTGTGTCTTCCTTGTTACGTACTCCTCGAAAGAAAAGAGTCAGGTAAAGTACAACACTAGGGACATTGCAATGGTGGTCAGCAGGTGTTCATAGTGGAAAGCCTATCCTGAATGTAAGGACGATCCGTGATGTTGCTCAGCACTATAACCATGCTCCTGAAGACTGCCACTTTCAGGAAAGTGGAGGACATTATGGACAGGATCAATCAGACCCAAACGTAGAGGCTCTGCAATACTGAAATGGAAAATATACTGAGCTTCAGCTGAACGTCATCTGGGTATTGCTGGATGCAGATGCTGTGTGAAGCCTGGAGGTTACCAAGTGGTACTGTGTAAGGGTTGAACATCCAGGGGGAGGGAATAATTCCTATGGAGCTCTACTGCCAAGATGTTCAGTTGGTAATCATGAGGAATACCTAATGACTAATAGGTGGCAGTTACCAAGGTAGGACTTCAACCAGCTAGGGATGTTCTCAGTGACATCCATGCAGAGATGTTGAATGTTGCAGAGTGTGAGGTTGTCTACTATGTCCAACATAGCTGGGAGGTCGTTTTGAACTCCAAGGAAATAATGTCCATTGATGAGGATAGAAAAGGACATTCTCCATCACCCTCATAGCAGCATTGTTGGTGCAGCATATGGGCCTGAATTCAGGGATTGAAGTTAGGGAGGGAAGATGGCTGATGTGGCTGTAGTTGTTGAGATAGCAGGGCTTTATTCTTGCTTGCTAAAGGAGCTCGATCTCAAGCATTCCTGAGTGTCCAGGGGAAGTTGCCTTGACTGAGGTGGATGTGGATGATTCCCAGACAAGGGAGTAGTTCTTTAGTTTGAAGGGTCATAAACATGGAGCCTGTGAGGAGGTCCAGGTACAATGTTGCCTGGAGGGAATCTGTGCTTTCTGTCTTGTCTTCCATGGCAAGTGTCTTGAAAGTTGTCCAGTCAGTGATTTATGTGCAAAATGGAATGTGTGTTGTAGTGTCGGTTTTGGTGTTCTTGTCTATGTGCAGGTGCCTCCCGATTACCTAGTAGAAGATTACATATTTCACTGTGTTGGATTTGTAGTCGGAGCACTGTACAGGTGGTTCGGAGAATGGCATGATGCAATCTTTTGATGTCTTTGTTGGACTTTGCTATTTTGCCCAGCCAGTGCATGGCCATGGTAGTGGTGATTAGGCTTCTTTGGTTAGGACACATTTCCCAGAGCTGGGTGAGCCTAGATGTGGGTGACATGCTTCACAAGTCATATCTACTTTCCTAATGCCTACTTTGAAGAGGGGGACCTCTATAATGTGCCATTGTGTAGAAGGTTCAGGCGGGATGGTGTGCTGTTTCAAATGGACCTGGTGGTTGATTTTGGTTGCCGAGTGTACTTGACATTTTGTAGAAGCAAATCACAGTCCTGTTGTATTTTAATGACATTGGGCCCTGTGTGTGTGATGTTCCACAGGATTCACATACATTCTTACACTTGGAAGGTCTTAAATGACCAGAAGGCCTGTTTGTTGCCATTCCAATGGGTGTGCTTGACTGGGGTGCTTTCACTAATGTCAAAGGGACTTGTCAGATGGTAACACCTGTTAAGTGCCATTGGCGAGCCATGATAGAGGGTGTGTACAGTGTTGAAGATGTGTATAAAGGTGCAATTTGGGCTGCCTTCTGTGTCTATTGTGTACTGTGTTAGTGTCAGACAGTTCAGAAGCTAGTGGAGTTCATCCTTTAGGCACCTGATTCTGGCTTTCCAAAGAATGTCAAAGTCACAGCGGAAAATGTTGTTGGTGTGAGTGGCACACATTGTGGAGAGCACGTCCAAGAAGTCAAGAATATAATAGTAGTTGTGCTTGTGTGGTCATTAGATGATATTGAAAATAAGTGTGTCCTTTTTGCCGAGAGTAGGAAGCGGCAGGAGAGTTCTATGAATGAGCCTATGGTGGGGACGCACACATTTGGGTGTATGTCCATGAAGCCACCTGAAGAATAGGAAGGCCTCTGCTCATCCTGAACTGTCTATCAATTGAATGCTGCAGCTACAGGAGGATGAAGATGCCTTGGAAGTGGGTGGAGGTGGATGTCATACAGGTGTCAGTCATGAAGATGGTGTTCAAGTTGTGTGTGGAGTTTATTTAGAAGATTCATGCTGTATGGTTGTTTTCTGAGGGCAGGTTTGGGAACATTGCTCCTCGTGTAGTGGTGGATGTTGCAGTGCAGATGCGGCATTTGGCGATATGTGTGTACGGTACTAGTAATGCAATTCCCATGAAGTTGTCTGCGAGCACCATTGTTGGCAATTAGTGGAGATGGTGTGTCTGGGCTGGCGGGAGACAGCGGTGTTGACAAACATTTACAGGGAGCTCACCTGATGTGTGAGGGGCTTAGGATCTGGTAGTGGGTCGCCCTGGTTCAGTGCAGTCTAGACAAGATCTGAACTTTACCACTTCTGTCCTTCCCTTCGGAGTCTGTCTGAGAGATGCCTAGTGATCAAACATCGAAGAAAGAAAAGCAAGGGTCAGGGCCCATCAGATGGGTGAGGCAGAGGTGACATGACTGGCGGCCACTTGCATCAGCTGACCACCTCTGCAAAGCACCTTTGTTCCAGCAACAACAGAAACCTCTCCTTCAACGACTATATAACAGGGATTGAAAATAGTTACATTGTAGCAACTTTCAGTCGTAAGGACAATCAAGTCCTTCATATCTGCAAAATACATCAGATCTGCAGCACAGGCCTTGTTTTACGTCCACATACATGGTGCCAATGGACACCTGGAATGGCTTCCAGCAGCCACCCAGGGTCCCTGGGAATGTGTCCTACATGCTTCAACATTGTACTTTAAAGGACTATGCAATTCAGACCACAACACCACCCTCCTCATTGCAAAGACTTAGCTACCACATGCAGTGCCTTTCACCTTTAAATCCTCCAGCAGGATCTACAAGGCTGTCTCACTCAAGTCCCCAAGTGGCCTTGCATATAACATCTGCATCGCTTGAGTCCTACAATGCGCTAGAACCAAGGAAAAGTGTTTACTTTAACTCTGCTGAGCCAGGAAGGAAAGAACAAAAGTAATGGCCTTCTCTCACTATGCACCTAGCCTCTGGAACACCCTCACCCACAACACCTGGCTCGCCACCTCACTTCTGCCTCACAGGAATGACCACAAGACTCTCTCCTTCCAGGAAACGCTTCTCCCCAACACCTACTTCCACACACCATCTAGTCCCAACCCAAGATCATTTTCGGACAACACGCCTCTCCCCCTGCCGGTTACCCACTTCCTTGTTTAGATACCTTCATTTCTCCTTCAATGTACATACACATCCTCCTACAACTTACAAAGTGCTTCCTTAAGCAAGGTCTGCAGCAATACATACACAAATTAAGATAATTCCAACAAAACCGCTACACTAGTCACTGCCCACATGACATCCCCCACGTACCACCCACCACCACATTTACACAAATAAAGTCCCCTAATGTACAGAAAGCAAACACTGCGCCCTGAGATGTGGCAGAAGTACACATACCAAGATTCCAAGCAGCCTGCTGGAACATGGGCACACTGAACACATATCCACAGTATACACAGCATCACACCAGCAATAATGCCACATGGAAGGACCAGCATAGACCCTACGCAATAGGAATTAAGCCAAACAGTGCCCCAGACACAGATCAGCTGGGAACATAAAGATAGTCACACTGCCAAGACATAGGCCAATGAGGGGGACCATCCCACACCCGCCAACAACTAAATAGATCAAGCAGATCTATGCACAGATATGCATGAATGACCACACATATTTGCTTAACTGCCTACAATGACATCCATTCAATGTTAAATAACATGTCACATGTCAGTGCACATGTGACGTGCCGAAGGCAAACCTTCAAATGTCTGGGGATGCTTGTCGTCTTGTGTAGAAGGGATGTGACCTAGCAGTTTGGGCTGGACTGCCCCTTTTGGGGTGGGGCCAAGCCTGATTTGCATATGGTTTTTCCCCTTCTGTAATGGCTTGGCAGGCGAAGAACGATGGTCTGGAGGGTTGCCCAGAGCAATGCCAAAGGTTAAGATTAATTCTAAACCTTCCAGCCATCACCCCTTTTGTTTAGCTAACCCTTCACATATCTACACCATGTCGCATATGCAAGCTATACACCACTTCCAAAAACATGTGCATGCCACCAGTACAACATGCAGAATCACAGTATAAGAACTGCATAGGCCCATCATGTGTGCAAGTAGAACCCCAACAACTGAGCAGTGCATGTGACCCTGCCTGAACCACTCAAGTCATGTCATCACACCCTTCCACATGGCACATACTAATCACGCGAGTCATTGCTATTTACCAGAAACACAAACACGCACATGACAACCTACAGTGACTGCGCCACCAGATGCATGCAATGCACCATACCGTGTGACCTGCATCACAGGCATTTAGACAACAACATGGATGTGTAATAGAGGAGTGCAGGCTATGAACTACACTTAACCAAAGTTTGAAGTCATGCAAAATGCACCATATAAAGATGCACACAAACACCATCTGGGAAGCGCACATTGCTGCATGCACACACGCACGCACTTGAGTGCAACACAGACAAATTGTGCCCCAGACATCTACATTAGCACACAAAAGACAACCTCATAAAAGTGGCATGCGCTAGACCAGCAAACATGAATCTGCTACAAGTAGGAGTCTACCAATGCTTGACATGAACATCAATGGGAAACCTGCTCAACAGCTACATACTGACAACACAGAACAAAGGCCATGAGCTCATGAAAGGTATGGCAAATGTGTACACTCGCATGCGGAGGGGAACCATGGCATCATAAATATGGAGACATCACCAAAACACTGCAATGGAGAACCAATATGTTACAGACATTGGGCCTCATCACGTGTTGGGCAGAGCGGGAAAATGCGGCGGTAACGCTATTACTGCTGCATTTACCGCTCTGCGCAATCCCGTGTTCTGGGGCATTACCGCCAGCGTTATTACCACCGGCGGTAACGGCACCCCCTAACCCCATTGGGTCCAGTGGAGCCAATGGGAATGGGGACCTACCGCCCTTCTGCAACTCGGGATCCGGCGCAAATTGCACCGGACCGAGTTGCGGTAACGCTAATTGCGTTGGGCGGTATTCCGGTGCAATTAGCACCAGGATACCACCCAACTCATTATGAGGCCCAATGTATGGCCCCCTATATGCAAAAGTGCATGATAGCAAGATGAATTAGAACCCCATGCCACAATACCGATGTGAGTCATGTGTACTGTGTACCCTACAACCTTCAACCCCCTGGCCCTGCATAGATATGTTCACCAGCCAATAAAACATACATGATGATAGGTGTTGTGCTAGAGGATTGTTTGCCATACACATAGGATTCGTACTACATACAGATGTCTGTTGTAGCACGAACATTGCATGGGGCACATGATGTCATATATGGATCATGGACAGTGACCCCCAAAAGGACAGAATCACCAGCCCGACAATACATGCATGTAAAACATGATTGCACTCAACATCATGGGGGAACATAGACGTCTCAGAGTGGATGACTGTGACACTCAATGGGTGCAGAGGAGCTACACCAAATGCACATGCCATGTAACCATTCTGACAGCCCATCAACAGACATATCAAGGATTGCTATCAATGTGGTGTGGGCATAGCAAATGCCTCTCGGAGCTCATGGCACCTTGGATATGTCATGGTTGTGTTGTAATGTTCCTGATAATGGATGGACCTGGCACATATAGCTGGTGGAAATCACAACAGGGACAACTGTGAACATGTCACCTGCTGACAATAGAACCATTGATACATGGCCTGCTGAACCAGAACAATGTTCAGATTGATCGTCACAGTTCTGAATTGTACCTTGTGACACTCATTCCACAGACCATGCAACATCAAGGTTGTGTGACAAACATATAGAGTCATGGTCAGTTACCCACTCAGATGACCATTCAATAGCTTGCAAACACATTCCCCACATGCTGCAAGAACAACGCAACCGCATGGATTGGGATGGCAACAACAAACATACAAAGAAGGTGCATAAAATAACAGAACACGTTCTTCAACGTATGTATGAATGAAACATTAAAACCAAACCTTAAACAAACCTTCAAAAACAAAAAAAATAGGCACACTCATAAAGTCAAAATTGCATTGTGTCCTTCTTCTCTCTCCTCTCCTCCCTGTCAATGTTTTGCTGTTCTAGGGCCTGCCTAATTAGCTCCTCTATATACTGTAGACAGAAAAAGAGGACTGAGGATCACGCTCCTCCTTCTGCGTAACAATGAAACAGAGTCTCTTCCCCAAAGACTCTTCGCCTGACTCCGCTCCTCTATTAAAAGCCCGAGCAGTGTCCAAGGCTTCCTCAGCCTCAGACTTGGCAAAGGCCATTCCACATGCTGCAGCCCTGGCTACATGCCTCCCATCTTCCTGCTGTCTCATACATGCACACACAGATAGCACTTGTGTGCACACCCCCTGCCTGACCTCCTGCCTTTTCCTGCTGATGGTCCAAAGCTGTTGAGCATCCTTCACTGCCTGACCTTGGTTGTGTGACCTTCTTTGATGGGACATCTGACTGACAATCCTCCTTGGGTGCTGATCCCCCCCCCCCTTACCCCCCGCAAAGAATATCGGCTTCGGAGCGAGGAACCCATTCTGGCACTCTACTGAATTCTCTGCGTGCCCACGACTGCCTATCCTCCACTGGGTGCCATGGCAGTGCGTGCGCAATGCCTGCAGGGAATTTGAGCACGCGCAGTGTAGACAGGAGCCTGACAGGGTGCATCTGGGCCTGGGACCAACCAACATTAAAGGAAAAATCCAGCAGTTTAAATAGTCCTCATTTCGAAATTGCAGCGACCTCAGGTAAGCAAATCTCTCTTTATATATCATCAAAAGGAAGTTACAAACACTCCGGGGATTGCAGGTTAGGTTCTCGTTTTCACAACCTCCCACTTAATGTGGGAATTTGTGACTTGTGCTTTGATACAAGTTCACCCTCTTGCTCGCAGCGATGAGGTGCAGTCATTTATCACTCGAAATGACAGAGAGAGAGCGCCAGGTGCATCTGCTTCCTAGCACCTTGCAAGGTGCATTTGCCAGGTCGCAGGCCGTGTTGACGTTTACTGTTGGCGGGTCTGGGCCAGCAAAGTGATTCGGGTGAATGACCTTGAACTATTATCCTGTCTGCCTTGGATCCTGAAATGAGCAGACATGCACGGAATGCTTTCCTGTACAGATCGGAATGCACATAGCACTACAGAGTGCACGGTGATTATAGGCTGATGGGAAGCGCTGAGCAGGGTTCAGCTGCAAGGGACCTTCAATCTGCTTTTGTACTCGGCCCCTGGGTGTGACTTAAGGTGCTGTGGAGTCGGAACCTCAGCCAGGAAATCCCGCTGTTTGATGTGCACCAATTTGGGTTGCATAAGTCCCGCATTGCGGTACACTTTTCTAGTTTAGAAAATCCTACAATCATGTTGGGAGCCTGGGAGTTGGGTATTGGATGCACCCTGTGTATTCTGTGAGGCTATGTCCCCTTGCAGTCATGTCCAACTGATTACACCGTGTCTACAGTTTTCAGCAATGCTATGAGAACACCTTCCTTCCTTCCTTCTCTCTGTGTGTCCTGCTCCCTCTCTTGATCACTAGCGACACGGCTGATCGCTATGCACTTCCCAATGTTTTCAATCCTCCCTCCACCCCCATTTCTGGCTCCATTACTGCACCTCTCTTTCTCTTGCTCCCAATGTTCTCTGTTGCCCTTCCATTCTCCTGCTTTCTGACTCCCTCCTTTTACTCTTTCTTTCCAACACAAAGATCTCATCTCACCCCTGTCCCTTCGTGTGCTTTACCTCAACTTTCTCTCCATTCCTGCTCTTGCTCACTTCCTTCCTGTGTATCCATGTACCCCCCCCATCCACTCGCTCTCCACTTCCCTCTCTTGTTCTCACAGAGAGACTCTCTCATGCAGCCCCACCGTTAGGTAAATGGCCTCAAAGAAAGTCCCTGACGCTCTCTTTTGTTCGCCATCTACATGTACTCTCTACTTTCACATGCTCCCATTCTCTCTTCCTTTTTCTTGCCTTCTTTATTTCCCTTTTTATGTTCCCTACTTACATTGGCTATCCCTCCGCTTCCTCTTTGCTTCCTGATCTACAGATTGTTTGGCACCCCTCCCTTTCCTGGTGCACCAGTGCAACACCTCCATCGCATGCATCATTTTGCATTGGTCTGACAATCTGCTAGTGGTACACTTTTTCGTGTCTGCTGCATTCTTTTGTGCTGGAACAAAAAATGCCTGGTGCAAAGATTAGCTAATAGGTGTCAACTGTGTCTCCGTTCAATCCAGTCACCAGTCTAAGTGTGGTTGGCGTTTTTGGAATAATCGAAGATCCAGTTTATTGTGATTCTTATAATAAACAATCGATCAATAAACATCTTTCGCAATCCAATAGCATACAGCTCTTGTCAATGTATATCCCCCGATTGCCACCCCCCACTCTCATGCAGTGCTATCAAAATCACCTGTAACCCTGTCACAACATACATAATCAAAATCATAGATTTCCCACAACAGGTTAATGCCCATATTTGATTTTTTTAAAAAGCAAGCTACGCTCCCTCTATGTTCGTGCACGCCTCATCCATTAAGTGCATTCGATATTCCATGTCATATAGGGTCTTGGTTTTCTGCATCCACTCTTTTCTGGTAGGGATTATCCTCGTTTCCAGTGCTGCGCATTGCAGCTTCTTACTGCCAGTAGAAATGTTCGAACCATGTGTCAAATGCCTCCCCTGCCTCATCATCCTCCGCATGCACCCCAAACTGCAATAGCCAGGGCCACAATGTCCTCTGTATCGTATCCAAATCTTTGAGCCAATCCAGGACCTTGTTCCAGTACCTCTTTATGGGAGCACAATCCCACCACATAGGATAATAGTCACTATATGGCTACCTACAATGCCAACAGAGCGAATCCGCCCCGGATACATTCTGGCTAACGCAGCTGGGGGATAATGCCAATGGTGTATTCATTTGATTGGCTGCATTCTGTACTGCAAAGACAGTGTTGACAACTTTACCCTCCTACAAATCCTGGTCCACAACTGATCAGCTATATCTGTCTTCAGATCTTTGGCCCACTTTGCCCTTGTTGGCAGGATATCAATTGGGTCACTACACCTTATATTTTAGCTATCCGGCCCTTTGCGTTAGTATCCTGTAACAGTATCTTTCCGAAGGAGGTGAGATCCCTTCATAGGTTGCCCCCTAACCGGCTTCGTCAACACCCCGTTAAGCTGTAAGTACCGGAACACAAAGAGTCTACCTATGTGACGGCACTCCTCTAGTCACTATAGGGACACAAAACGACCCCCCCACACATCTGTCCCACTCTTGATAGGCACGCTGTGAACCACGGTTGGAACCGTAATGGTCAACAGTCAAGTTTCTCAGGGGTGGAGCCCAGATACGACTAAGGGTTGAAATCCATGCCGACAGCCATTGTGTGGTGTTATTTTCCCACCATCTCAACCAGAGCTCTTTAGTACGGGATGTGTGAACACCCATCTGGGGATCTCTATTTGTGGTACCCACAAATATTCACCCAATGTTACTGGTGCAAGGACTGTATTGAACATATCTACCCACTGTTTCCCTGAGTAGGGGTCTAAATGATCTACCATGATTCTCAGTTGCACCACTCTATAGTATGCCAGGAAGTCTGTGAATCCCACCTCTCCTTTATCTTTCGGTAGGACCAGCGTCCTGCAGGCCACCCTAGGTTTCGACCATGCTCACAAAAACCAGAGTAGAGTCCTCTAAATGGTCACAAGGAAGGGGGTCGGGACCACCATTGGAAGCATCTGGAACAAGAACAGCAACTTGGGGAGGATTGTCATCTAGACACAATTTAAACGCACCATCCATGAGAGATTGAGCCATCCCCAGTGCTGCAGGTCTGTCCGTATCCCATCCCAGAGTGGGAGGTGGTTCCTTTTAATTACGATCCCCAGATATCAGAACCCCTATGTTTATGACACCAGTTCCCTGCTAGCAATGCCACCAGCTTGTCCAGGTTAACCTTGAACCCTGAGATTTCACCATACACATCAATCCGCCGCAGCAAGGTAGGGACAGAAGAATGCAGATTTGTGAGCTAGATAAGAGCATCATCTGCAGAGACTCACACTATACGTCTGACCTCCCAGTTCCACCCCTGAGATTTCCTCATTACCCCTGAGTCCAATTATCCACGGCTACTTGGTGCCTCTACTGAACAGCAACAGCCTTGACGTTCCTCCATTCACAACTACTCTGGCCCTTGGGGAAGAGTACAGTGCTGAGATCCATCCCATCCACCGCACTCCTATAACAATTTTCCCCAGAGCCCCCTTCATAAAGGACCAGTTGATCTAATTGAATGCCTTTTGGGCGTCAAGGGGGAGGATCAGCGCTTCACCCCACCTCACATCAGGTGCATTCAATATATGTGCAGATGTATTCGCAAAGTCTCGTTTGAGGCATTTACATTGATTACCTCCCCCCAACTCCTGGCTATTCAGGATAATGAGTCACTGGAATCCTATACTGCGCAGCTACGTAACATTTTAAACTATGCCTTCGATAAGCTAGCACCCCTTTAATCCTGCCACAGAAAGAAAGACGTATCTCTTATTGCTAGACAGTGATTTTCTTCAGATGTCGTGGTAGCCAGACAGCTCAAACGAGCAGCTGAAAGGGGATGGCGGAAGTTCCCTACAACAGATACCCTAGGCCTATATAAAGATGCAGCTAAGCATTATAAAGATGTAATTCTGAAGGCAAAAAAAGCTAAATTAAAGAAGTGCTTTCTGCCGGCTAAATCTAGCCCCAGAGAATTATTCAATATGCTAAGTGAACTCAAGGGAAAAACTCAGAAACCACAATTAGTCGTGGATGACGCATGGTACCAGAAAATCCATGATAACTTTGTACAAAATGTCAAACAGCACCAAGGGACCGCACCCCCCAATCTTTGCACTCATCAAGCTGCTGGTGTTGAAACCAGGCCCGTCAGTAAAGATGAGTACAGTGACACTGATGATTTAGGCAGGTTACAGTCGAGGAGCTATCTGCAATTTTTGAGAATCTTACACCCACCACATGCACAGGTGATATATTGTTCAAGAAATACTTCCCCAGCATAGCCGTCCCAGTCACAACATTTATAAATCATTCCTTCAAGGAAGGGGAGGTTCCAGAATGCATCAAGGAAGCCTGGATCACCCTGTTACTAAAAAAGGAAGGCTTGGATCCACAGGAACCATCAAACGATCGCCCAAACCTAACATCCCTTTCCTTTTAAAGATCATTGATAAAGTCGCGGGTATGCAATATGATGCTTTTGTTGAGGTGAGGGGGCTAGTGTCCAATGGACAGTCTGGCTTCCGAAAAAATCATGGAACAGAAACAGTGTTGGTGGATGTGAAATCCACCATAACTGGAATTGTTGATCAGAGTAGGGCGGCCAAGTTGCTACTGTTGGACCCGTCCGCCGCATTTGATTTGGTCGATTTACAATAGGCTAGCGGACAGGCTAACTGAGGTGGGAATATGCTCTAACTCAGCAGCAAACTGGTTTAGATCCTTCCTGGGAGCCAGGAGAGCAAAGGTGGCTCGAGGGAACTACAAGTCAAAGGATGTCCTCCTCTGTTGTTGTGTCCCCCAAGGATCTAGTGTGTCGCCACTGTTATATCACATCTATTCTAAGTTGATATTTGATCTCCTCGACAGTCTGGGTGTCAAATATGCAAATTATGCAGACGACACACAGATTGTCCTGGAATTAACAGGCTCTTACAAGGCTGACTCTCCGTTGGTGGCCAGAGTCTTTGATGCGATTGAAGCCTGGATGAGCAACAACTTCCTGGCATTAAATGACAAGAAGAAGGAGATCTTCATTGTTGGTAGCACGGCCAAACTTAAGGCCCTAGGCTCCCAATATGAAGCTTTACTAGTCGGAGGAATTAATGTCCAGGTATCCAGCCATGTCAAGACACTCAGAGTGGTTTTTGTCTGCAATCTCCACTTTAATAAGCATGTTGCCTACATAGGTTCCAGCTGTACGTATACAACCCACTTGTTATGGCAGATCCGCATTTATCTCTCCGAGGCCAACAGGGCTGTGATAGGAACAGCAACCACCATTAACTCTAGGCTTGAATATTGTAACAGATTATTGGTTGGCACGACATCAGCTAATTTAAACAAAACTACAGACAATTCAGAATGGGGCTGTGAAAGCCGTCTGCGGCATTGGGCGCAGGGACCACGTATCAAATGCTCAGAGGAATTTACACTGGCCCCCCGTTCAACAAAGAATCCATTTTAAGGCATCTTGCGTGGTGTACATGTGCCTTGAAGGCACCGCCCCAGGTATCTCAGATCACGCATTAAGAGACTGCCACATAGACGCACACTGCGATCAAATGACAAACATCTATTATTGCTGCCATGTTTTAAACTAAAGAAATATGGGGACTTCAGCCTCAATGCATGGGGACCAAAGATCTGGAATAATCTCCCGCTATCCATTATGCAGCTGCCATCTGCTGCTCAATTCAGGAGAGCCCTTAAAGCTCACTTGTTTGATGGAGGAGGATTTTAGGTCCTCCTAGCCCTCCCTTATCCCCGGACTCTGACTATATCACTGCTGAAACCGTGTTGCCTCCCCTCTCTATGCCCTCTGTTTGTATTGTTATGTGAGCGCCCTGAGGCCTGCAGGCGATTTGACGCTTGACAAAAATGTAATAGAATATAATAGAATAGAATATGAAGGGTATTTCTTAAGTTATCTGAACCTTGCCTGTTATGAATAAACCTTGTCTGATCTCGGTGGATCAGTCTGGGGAGAAATACCTCTTACCTCGATGCCAATATCCTTGCGAATATCTTAGCGTCCACATTTAGCAAAGATATAGGGCTAAAGGAAGCACAATGCACATGCTCTTTGCCCTGTTTGGGAATAACTGCAATCAGTGCTTCTAGAAAAGTAAGTGGTACTTCATCAGCACCCTAGATTGAGTTAAAGACTTTGGCCAGGGGTCCCGCCACAGTCTCCTGAAATTTGTTATAAAAATTGGAGGTGTCGCCTTCTTCCCTTGGTTCCTTTTCCAGTTTAAGGTGGTATATGGCTTGGAGAACCTCCTCCCACGTGATTTCCACCTCCACCATGGCACTCTCACCTATGGTCAGCCTCATGATTTATTTATTTATTTATTTATTGTGCATTTAAAAGGCGCTTATACATCAAATAAATTGTGTTTCAAAGCACCCACAGGGCAGCAGGGAGGGAACTTGGCAATGAAAGGCAAATATAACAATGAAAGCGAGAGGCGGGAGTCCCTCTAAATACTCCTGTATGCTTATCTCCCCACATGAGGGGGGCTGAGCATAGAGGTGCCCATAATATTCTGCAAAATGATCCAGGATATTCCCCTGAGCACCAGTCGAGTTCCGCCTTGCATTCTGTATGCAATCAATTCTCCTCTCCACTCTATGCTCACCAAGCCTGTTCGCTAAAAGGGTCCCCACGCGGTCTCCCCTTTCATAAAACCTCTGCCTGGCATAGCTGATATTTTTCAGTACCTCCCCTATCCAGAGTGAGGACAAATCTTGCCTTTTATCCCTCATCGCACTTAGGAGTCCCATGTGGTCCTCACCCGGTTTCATTAGTTTCACCCTCATACCCCATATGTCCTCCCGCAGTCGCCCCTCCACCAAAGCTCACTACCTTTTTTCTGGGGTCCCTCCCGCTATGATAAGGCAGTGTATCGTTTTCTTGGCTGCTCCCCACACATTTTTCAAATGCACCTCCCCCGTGGCGTTGACCTGAAAATAAGAATTGTTCTCCTGTCTCCAAAAATGATGAAACACTGGATCCTGAAGGTGACCGTCATTGCAGCGCCATCTGGTTGTCTCTTTCCTCCCCTCCTGTACCCATCACTTTGCTGTGGCCATTTTGTGGTCTGACCAAGTCACGATTTCCACCCTAGGCGATGCCACCATTACCTCCTGTTCTTGAGGGACTAGTAGGAGGCTGATTCTAATTTAATGTGGGAGTGAAAAGAAGGTATACCCTTCCGCCTGGGAGAACTTGAACCTCCACAAATCAGTCCAGAAATTATCCTGGTGTAACTGTGCAAATGTCTTGTGTTTCCATTCTGTTGTTCTAACTTTATCTCCCCTCACTGGCCACCAGTCCACTGATGGGTTTGCAATCACATTGAAGTCCCCTCTACCACCATCAATCCTTCACTCCACTCCTCCAACACCAAAAACACCCACTGAACAAAAGCCAGATAGTTCACATTCAGAGCATATAGGAACGGCATGGGGAGCATTCTCCCATCTAGACTGCTACAGATATACCTCCAAGCCCCTGCCTAACTTGGACCTGCGTCAGTTGCACGCTAGAACAATCCTCACACCCTCCTTTTTATTTGTGTTGTATGAGGCCAAATATATTTGTCCAATTTCCGTCCACTTCAAAGCACGCTCTCTTCCCTGCCTATAATGGGTTTCCTGTAGGAACAATACTGATGAATGGGTTGTGCAGAACATGTTCACCACAAAGGACCTTTCATTGGGGGAGTTCCGCCATTTCAAATTTACTGTCGCAACTTTCCAACTAGAAATTCTCCAACCACAAATATCTTCCCTGCTCCTCTCCCATGGTCAAGCTAACTCCCAAATGTAGTTGTGAAAAGATGGTGCATGGAACTACCACCCCTGCCCCCATCCCCCCCGTCCCTCCAAAACACAGATATATTACTCGATATTCTCAGGTAATGACACCTGGCCGAGGCTCCATGCCCGGTCTCCCTGAGACGCCCAGGTCACTAGGATAACGTAGAGACTGCCATCCCGTCAAATAACACAATTGTAAACTGTCATAACTTTGCCACCCTCCCACGAAATACAGGCTGAATAATATTCTACAAAGAGGATCCGCCCTCAGCCAGGGGCTTTCGATTGTGATGCCTGGAGTTTCTTAGATTTCCTGGTGGTTGTGTATCTATTACGCCCTGTTGGCTGTGCAAAAGCACTGTTGAAACGCTCCCACAGCTTGCATTGGCCTTCTCGATCCTGCATCGCTCATATTGTTGTTCATTGTACTCAAGAGAAAGGGCAAACCATCACCAGTAGCACACCCCCTGCTCCTGAATCCGCTTTCGCAAAGGGTCTGTATTTTCTCCTCTGCTCCAAAGTATACAGGGACCAGCCCTAGAATATTTTCACTGATGTGCCTTCCCACGCTATCTCTCCCACCTCACAGACATTTTTGCATAATTTCCTCCTTGTCTCTGTAGTAGTAGTAACATTTAGCCACCACTGAGCGAGGCCCATTCGCTGTTCCAGCGCCTCTGGACCCTATTAAAGTGAATTTCTCTGTCAGATGTCTCGCCCATTAGCTTCTTCAGCATCCAACCCAGTAGGAGCTGCAGTTCCATGGGTGACTCAGCCTCCTTACACGGGAGACCCCATACCCTTTGATTGTTCCTCCTTTCTTTATTCTTTACATTGTCCAGTTTGCACCTCGCCTCCCTTTCTCTGCTTTCAAGCTCTTTAATGTGCACTTCTAGGCCCACATCCACTATGTCCGCAGCCCTCTGACTATGTTCCAGGGTCTGCACCAACTCTTCTACCTTGGAGACCCTGTCAGTGATTGCGCCCATGGAGGTCTTGAGCTCTAGTAGAATCCTCTGGACATCTTGCTGCAGGGTCCCCAAACCGCCTGCCAACATGGCTGCCCTCCGTCACTATCCTTCCCTTGCATTATGCTGTTTGAGGGCAGAGAAAACTGTGCTCCTTAACTGTGTTTCACAACGGAGGCCCTGTAGACAGAAGGCAAGAGCACTGATTTTGGGAACCCAGCTGGGCGACTACCTGTCCTGGGCCGTGTGCAGCTGTTCTATTGTTGTACTTAGTAATGTGTGCCTGCCAGGGCAGTTGCTGTCTATGACATGAGGTAGGTCTGTCTCCCAACTGTCCAGCTACTTTTAAATGCTTCTAGGCATGCCCAATTGTTCTCCCTGATCCCTGAGTCAAGATGCTCCTCACTGCAGTGACTCAGGCATGGGCAAGGTCCAGCACTCTGCCTCCAAATCTCTGCCAAACAAGCTGAGCGGACAGCGTGTTCACCGGCTCCTCAGTGTACAATCCAGCCCTTGCAATCACCACTGGGCACCAGGGTCTTAAAAAGTATAATTGCCTGGGGCACCTGGTTGTGAGGAACAAGGCCCCCTCTGATGCAGCCACACTTAGGACTCTCCCGCCGCTGCTCAGTGCGCAGCTTACCAGCCCCCGGGGCGGGCCTGAAGTCAAGGTTGCATCTCTCTTTCACCAAGACCACAGTCTGTACCTCGAAGCTCCAGTCATTCAGGGCATATAATGAGAGCCCTGCACAATTGCTCCCCAGCCACCTGCCGTGCACGCTCTGCTCTGACTGTCTTAGGGGTTGAACCAGAGCATCACTCATCTCCTCATGATGACTTCCGGTGCCTGTCACCTAGGCCAGGCTGGGCGCTTGCCGCTCCTGCAGGTTGCGCTCCTCACTGCAGAATCAGCTCCGGTGCTCACTCGGTGTGATGTCGTCACTAGCTCCCTGGTCACGTGGAGAGGAACATGGGGCCGCAGGAAGGGGAGGGACAGGATATGACGTGTGTCAGGCAGTTCCTGAGTAAGAGAATATGAATAAAGATGTGTTGAACGAAGACTCCGCATCCGTCCGTTATTTGAATGTGGGCTGCTGCGCGTGTAGAGATCTTTCCACATCTCGACACTGGCGACGAGCGAATTCACGCATTACAGCTACTTTCCCGGTGATTCACATTGGTAACACATCTTGTGTTAATCAAAGGGCAGGCGCAACGGCAGGGTACGGCGGGTGGGAGTGAGTATACTCCCCGCCAGCTGAAATTCTCCTCAGGATTCCGGGCGGGGTACCACGAGTACCCGCCAACGGCAACAAGAAGATTCGCGGGTGGAGCGCATCGGCTCCCTGCAACCGTTCACGTCCGATCCGCTGGTGGCGCGCATCGGCTTCCTGCAGCTCTTCACGTCCAAAGAAGTGGATGCCCGTGAGTAGAGCGCATTGGCTCCTCACGCAGAAGCGCGTGAGTGGAGCGCGTCGGCTCCTCACAGCGTTCCTGCCAAAAGGAAGTGGCACCAGTGGGTGGAGCGTATCGGCTTCCCACGCTTAAAGAAGGTACGCTCACTACAAGCGGTGAGCACACGCGAGTGGAGCACATCGACTCCCCACAGATTTTTTTTTTTTCTCTCTCCTCCTTGAGGAACATTGAGGAACATTTCTAAATAATTGAGAAAAGCCACGTGGGTGGAGCGCATCGGCTCCCCGCACACCATTACGTCACGTACAAGACCGCCACCCGTGCTCCTGCTCATTGCAGAAAAGGAGTGAGCACAGAACATCCACCATTTTCAAGTCAAGCATCAAGAGAAGACATAGCTGTTGCCATCTACTACCACACTCAGTAAGTGCACAGTTGTATAATATTTGTCATGCTTGATGACTCATCTGAGGAATCACTAACTGTACAAGTAACACCTGCCAGAGCAACACGCACAAGCATGACGGAGGCCTCATAACACAGCTACCCCCCAATTTTGACCTGAGTGACACCAGCACACTGGGACCAAGGTGGAAGAAATGGGTGAGGGATTTTGAAGTGTGTCTCACTCACTCATGCCATAGGGTCAAATGTAAGAGACATTCTAGATGAAATTCCTGAAGAGGATATAGACACCTACACCAAATTAAAGACAACCCTTACCGATTACTTCACACCACACACAAATGTAGACTATGAACGACACATCTTTCACACCACAAAACAACTAAAAGGTGAAACAATGGATGCGTTTGTGATGAGACTAAGAGTAAAAATGAAACACTGTGACTTTAACAATTACTCAAATGAGGAAGCACTTCGCTCACAAATAATAGTAGGGTGTGAAAGCGGTGATTTCAGAAAACGACTTCTGCAAAAACCTCGAAACCTTGAAGAGATTCGACGCCTGGCTGGATCAGATGCGGCGCTGACAGCACAGGTAGAAGGTCAATTTTGCTCTGAATGCGGGGGGGAAAATGATTACAAGGCTGTATGTTTCATATACCGTAGCAAAATGCGAGGAAGTGGAAGAAATAGACGCTCCACACCAGAAAGAGAGCCCAGTCGTGACTCACACCACCAGAATGACTCGACACGCCGCAGGAAACGAGTAGAACCGTCAGATCGAAGACAACCAAGGGCCTCACAGGAATGGCGAGACAACAAATCTACATCCTCAGGACGAAGAAGACGTCCTCGGAGATATGTCAGGTGTTTGGTAGAACAATCACATTCTGACAGCATCTCTAGCACCTCCTCAGAGGACAAACCCAAGAAGGAATTAAATCTACGTAGAGGAGAACCACGAATGAAAGGCTACCTATATGCACTTGGAAACCCCACTGCAAAAGAGAACAGCCCTACTCTCATGATCCAAGTTAACCAAGTGGCTGCCGAATTTCTGGTGGACACGGGAGCCACGGTCAATGTGGTTAGTGAGGAAGAATACAACAACATGCCAAATGCACCACGTTTGCAGCCAGCCAGAGCACTCATTTTCCCGTATGGCTCCAAGACGCCGCTACCGTGTAAAGGTTTTTTCACGGCATCATGTAGATACAAAGATCACGTAAAAGAAATACCCATGCATGTTCTTGAAGCTGCCACAGACAGTGGATGCATTCTTAGTTACAAATCTGCGGTCGACATGGGGTTAATTCATGTTCTGTATAGACTCATGATGCATAAGCATCTGGACCCCACTGCAAACATTGACAAAATTTTCCCTGCATTGTTCAAAGGACTAGGAAAATTGAAGGACAGACAAATTGAACTACACATAGACAACAGCATCACGCCTGTAGCGCAGCATTACCGCGGTTTTCTCATTAATATACAAAAACAGGTTGAAAATGAACTAATGAAACTTTTAGAAGCAGACATAATTGAACCTGCTGAAGGCCCCACTCCTTGGGTATCCCCCATAGTGCCAGTTCCAAAAAGGGACTCCGCTGACATTCGCATTTGTGTGGACATGCAAAGACCAAATGAAGCAATCTTGAGGGAACGTCATCAATCTCCTAGGATCACGGACATGGTACATCTGCTCAATGGAGCCACAGTGTTTTCAAAACTGGACCTCAATAAAGGGTACCATCAATTAGAACTCCACAAAAGTTCCAGATACATCACCACATTTGCTACTCACCTGGGTCTCTATAGATATAAGAGACTCAGTTTTGGAGTTTCTTCAGCAGCAGAAATGTTTCAATCGGAAATTCATAACTTAATCAAACACGTGCCCAATTGCTTGAACTATAGCGACGACATCTTAGTCTTTGGGCAAAATCAAGAGCAGCACGATGACACACTTATGCGTGTGTGCATGGCACTGGAGGAAGCGCACCTCACCCTGAACAAGGACAAATGCGAATTTAGGAAACCAACCCTACGATTTTTCAGTCACATTTTCTCTGAAAGTGGAATGACACCGGATCCTGAGAAGGTCAGTGCACTCACGAACACCACACCACCGACCTCCGTCACCGATCTGCGATCATTTCTAGGCCTAGCAAGTTATTGCACAAGATACATAAAGGATTTTGCATCGGTAAGTGCACCCCTGAGAGCCCTCACCAAACTCAACGCAGAATTCCGATGGACAGATGAATGCCAACAAGCATTCCAAGTCATCAAAGATCGCATTGCGGATGCCAAGAATATGGCATATTTTGACCCACAGAAGCACACAGAATTAATCGTGGATGCTAGTCCAGTTGGCCTAGGGGCCATTCTAACTCAACTTGATCGCAAAGATGGTCAGGCCATACATGTAGTATCCTATGCCAGTCGCAGCCTCTCAAAAACTGAACAAGCGTACTCACAAGCCGAAAGGGAAGGCTTGGCTATGTGTGGGCATGCGAGCACTTCCATCTATTTCTTTATGGAAAACCTTTCACAATAGTCACAGACCACCAGGCATTACTGTTCATCTATGGCAATGCTCAAGCCAAAATGCCTCCTAGAATAGCTCGATGGGCTCTAAGGCTACAAGACTACCAATTTAACATCATTCATCGACCGGGAAAAGAACAAAATCCAGCGGACTTCCTTTCGCGTCACCCCAGTCAAGATTACAACCCCGATCCATCCATTGCAGACAATACATCATGTATGTGGTCCAAGAAAGTACCCCACAAGGTTTGGACACAGAACAAATAGCCAGAGAAACCAACTCAGACCACGCAATGCAGATCATCCTGAGATGTCTTGAAATAGGTCACTGGAAACATGCAAAGCAGCTCAAAGAGGATGTAGGAGAGGAAACTAGACAAGACATCACATGCCTACTAACAGTAAAAGAAGAGCTCGCTGAAACAGAAGGACTATTACTGAAAGGAACAAAATTAGTGATTCCTCATTCGTTGAGAAAAAGGGTCCTTGAACTTTGCGCATGAAGGACACCGAGGAATAATGTCCACCAAGAGGATGTTGCGACAAAGAGTATGGTTCCCTCAAATGGACACACAAGTGGAAGAACTGCTCAAAAACTGTCCCATGTGTGTGGTTCTTAACCCTCAAACTAGACCTGAACCGCTCAGAATGACTGAATTGCCTAAAGGAACCTGGGAAGAAATTGCAGTAGATCACTATGGCCCTTTGGAAGGGGGTGAATATGTCCTTGTAGCAATCGACGAATATTGAAGATTCCCAGATGTACAAATTGTACCGTCCACAGCGGCGTATCATACCATCCCTGCATTGGATAGAATGTTTGCTACATACGGAATTCCAAAGATATTGAAATCAGATAATGGACCCCCATTTACAGGACAAGATTTCAGAACCTTCACAGAATACATGGGTTTCCATCACCGAAAAGTAACACCATTGTGGCCCCAGGCGAACGGTACGGTTGAACGATTCATGGGCAATGTTAAACGCACCACGCAGATAGCTCGCCTGACGGGAGAACCGGTGGAGAAATTACTGTGTAAGTTAATGAGAGACTATCGCAATACCCCACACAGCACCACTGGCAAATCACCATCAGAAGTCATGTTTGGAAGAAATGTGAGAACCAGACTACCCCACATAGAACTAGAGGAAGAGAAGTACAAAGGTGACGCTGAAATGAGACAGCAAGATGCGTCCCGGAAAATGAACATGAAAGAAACCGCGGATAAGAAAAGAAGGGCCGAAGAGAATGATTTAGAACTGGGAGACATTGTCATTGCAAGACAGCCACAAAATCGCAAGAACATGGCAGCTTTCAATGAAGAACCCCTCACCATCACACAGAGGAAAGGCTCTCTCATCACGGCTGAAGGAACTACGCATGTAATGACAAGAAACAGCTCTCACTTCAAAAAAATGCCAGGGATCATACCCCTAGTCGAACCTTACATGCCAAGAGACACAGTGGTGCGGGATGCACCCTACGAAGGAGGCCAGGAAGATTCCGACACTGATGAGCCCCGTTGGCTACCTCAGGAATCGAGTGAAAGGAATAACTAGAGACCTCAAAGAACTCGAAGAAGACCACCTCGTCTCATTGAGGAGATGCCCTGATACCGAGCTTTATGTTTAGTATCGGGGGGGTGTGATGTCGTCACTAGCTCCCTGGTCACGTGGAGAGGAACACGGGGCCGCAGGAAGGGGAGGGACAGGATATGACAGGCAGTTCCTGAGTAAGAGAATATGAATAAAGATGTGTTGAACGAAGACTCCGTGTCCGTCCGTTATTTGAATATGGGCTGCTGCGCGTGTAGAGATCTTTCCACATCTCGACACTCGCCTTGCTGGGTTTCCGCTGCCTGTATTGCCACTCCCTCCTGCTCACTCACGAAGGCGACCAGCTCCGGGAGCCACAGGCCTCCGCTTCTCATCACTTCATACAGCGGGCCTCTGTACCCAGCGATAACAGCCTGCCTTTTTGCCCAGCAGCGACCTCCTGTAAGTGGGAAGACTTCCTCAGCCTGCAGAGCCACCCCGCTCTGCAATTCTATGCTGGATCTTCACCAGGTGTTCCCCCACTGTGTTGCCAGACAGGGGGCTACAGCAAGACATCTGGGGGTGGAAAAGTGTCTTTAGAAGCCGATGGGGTGCAGAGCTTTGGTCTCCCACAACCATCTTGCTCAGTGCCCCCTAGTGGCCAAGAGTTTTTGAAATTGAAGACATTTTCAGTTAGCTTTACAAGGGGAAGAGGAAATGTGCGCTCAATCATGGTATCACATCAGTGCACTCTACCACCTCACTAGGGAGGCAACACTTTTAGTGGTAAAGTGGTTTATGGAGTCAATACTGTGTATGCCCGATAAATTGTTGGTATTACCATTTAGAAGGCCATGATTAAATAAAGCCTTTCTCACTACAAACCAAAGTATACCTAAAAGGCCTATGTACTTTAGATGAGCCTTTGTTACCTGTGACAACGCTAGCTTGCTAAAGTAGATGCTACCTTGTCATTTAAAACATACACAATGTTTTACACAATCAAATCCTACCACTGTTTAGGGCCAACTGCCGGCGGTTGTCTTGTTTTACGTTTTAATGGGGCTCTTTAAAGGTGCTATGCATCGGCCCATAATTTATTTGTAGCGTTGTCTGCAAAATGAATTCTTTAATCAGCCCCTAAAATAGTAGACATGGTGTCATATCAGCTGTTGTAATATTTGGCAGTTGACGCTTCAAGCACTACTGCTAACATTATTGTGAACAAGTCTGCAGTGTGGGTCTTCTTTGTATTAGTGCCCTCACAGGTAATCTAGTTATGTTGCAGATAAGCATTCTGCTATTGTGCTCATTCCTCTTACAATGCATCATACTTGTCTTGCCCAACATCTTTCCGTAAAGATTGCCTATATGTTGGCAGGTTGTTTTACTGTATGTTTTGGGGTTTTGTTAATCAAGTTTAATTTCTTGAATGTTAGCATTGGCCTTGAATGACAGTTATGCGGGAAGCTTAGCAAAACAGTGGGCACCATCCTATATTCAAAAAAAAATTCAACATGTTGAAGTTCCAATTAGATTAACATGTGTGTTGGCATCTTCAGGAGCCAACTGAAAGGAGTCTAGAGACACCCAGACTCATAATATCAGTGGAGCAAGAAGCTGGCTAACCATACCAAGCTAATCAGTTGCTTTCTGTCTGTACCCTAAATGGGTTTTGTGGATTCTGTAGCTTGAAATCACAAGTATTTCTATGTTTCTCACAGTTCTTTATAAGTAACCATAAAATAAATCAGTCATTGTTCTTCAACATGATTTATATTTAAATTAAGTTCACTAATCACTTCTTAGTGAGGCAGAAATCATTATATCCACAATTTTAGGTTCATTTGTCAATGCATTTCGGAGTAGTCTCCTTCCTCAGGGCGAACCTTAATAACCATGATTTCATTCACAATATAAATGGCAACACACACATGATAACATCATAGAAATAAAATAACAAAAACACGTACCATATATGTCATGTTTCATAAGGTAGTCAGCACATGTAATCAAAAAGGACAAGAAAAAATGAGTAAATTATGTAATCCATACTATTGTTCTTACTGCAATCTGTATTCTCACTATCTGTAAGGTTCAGTTACCTGTTGTGTTGACAAACTCTTTCAAACGTGGTTGCTGCTTTATCGTGTGCTTAAAGCTGCCAAATGTCATCTATGCCGCTTAGCAATCAATATAAAGGCGGGTAACGCCGTGAGGATCACAGTCACTGTTGTAAAATTGTGGATATGCTGATTTCTGCCTCACTAAGAAGTGATTAGTGAACTTAATTTAAATATAAATCACGTTGAAGAACTATGACTCTAATTTATTTTGTGATTACTTATAAGGAACTGTGAGAAACATAGTTATGCGGGAAGCAACATACATTGGTGTGAAACTAAAGATGGGAAGGGAGAGGATGTATTTATCTCTTGGCCTATTAATGCCAACGTAACGTGTAAGCCATAGTTATGTTAGACAACACAAATTACCTGTGGACATGTACACCACGTCCTCAGATTAAATAAGAAAAGTAATGCCAAGGATTTCTACTCAATGCACAATATATTTCAGGTGGCAGCGTTGGATTTGCTTTTAAGTTCTCCAGCAATTGATTTGATTGATTTTGTGTGTCAAAATATTGTAGGATGTGACATATCATTTGGAACCAGTAGTTTCAATCCCATGCAAATAGCATAACCAACATTGTGAAATCTTGGATAATTTAGGATGTACAATTTGAATGGTGGGTTGAGACTTTGCACTGGGGCCTGGGGCCTGGGGCAACTGAAATATGCCCAATAAATTGTACTTGCTCCCCAAGCCAAAAATTGCCAGTACCTCCTTGTATGACATATTTGGGGAACTTCTGCATAGGCCCAAACTCACCACCGTGAATGAGGATAAGTTCCTCTAGTTCATGTCTGGGCCTGGGTCAGAGGGGCAGACCCATGCCAGTTTGGCCCCAGCAGAGGGCACCATATCACACAGGGTTACATCTGTTGGGGTTACCTGAAAATCTGCACTACATGTAAGGCAAGACACACATTTGCTTTGCTCTGGGGTGTCCACAGCAGCGGGGATGGGATCACGGTCAGCAGATTTGGCAGCTACATCACTGGAGTCCTACGTGTCTGGAGGCACCACTAAATCAGGTAAAAGGCTGCCATCCGTAGACTTTAGCCTCATTACAACAGCACAGGCCATTGTCATAATAACTGAATGGGCCACAAACATGTAGGAGTGGCTTGGCTGGGAGCCAATCTGACTTGTAGGAGGGGTTGCTGCATGTAAGTGGTAGACAACAACATATCAGTGGCGGCTGGTGACTTTTGAAAGTGGTGGGGCTGTTAGATGTATTTTAGGGTTATATCTATTACGTTGTGGTATTCCTTTATGATGGGGTTATTTGGTGGTATTTTATAATCCTTGGCAATATATTGTGGTAAACTTTGGGATTTTTTAATAGTGGTGAAACTGATTTCAGAATACTGCCTAATAATAATTTTTACCAGGGTCACTAACAACAAACAAAATACTGGACTTGATACACTCTGGATAGATGGCTCATGCCATTCCGTGGTACCTCATGTACAATACCACACTACACTCTTTTCAACAAATGTAAAGCATGTAATTGAAATACTGCACATTCATTCAATCTCTCTATATAAACAGTCATGGTGGCTACTTTACTTTGAGATATTTCTTACCACACATTTGTCTCCCTAAGCATGTCAAATCAAAGGGACTGAATGCAGAATAAATATAATACTAAGCTACTTTTGAATCTGTTTTTTTAATCATAAAATAGAAATATGCAAATTACACAGAGTGACACCTATATCCACATTGTACTTCACATTGCAAGTATATTCTTCTTGCAATAGGTTTCAGCACTTTATCTGGGCAAAGCCCTGCCAATTGTGCTTGGCCTCGTGAGACTTGGCAAAAAAAATACACTTTAAGAAAAACACAGTAAGACTTTGAGAAATATTAACACAGTATTACATGCACATTAAAAAATAAAATCTCTGAAACAGCACCTAAAATGAAGTGAACTACTTAACCTAGGCTACCTGGTATCATTCACATTACCAGCCCCTCACTTAACCTCACATTTACCTAGATTTGTTGATGGTATTCTTGACTGAGTTTGGCAAGGAAATCTTCCCTACTCTTTCTGCCTGCCTCGCACAGGGTCAACCCAGATAAGGACAGCTTCAACATTAATCAGCTTGCTAGCAATGAACTCTGTCTGCCCAGCCAGACCTTTGCTCCTTTGTCTGCCAGCACCCAAAGAGGAATAAACCCTACTGTGTCTCAAAACCCTTTTCAGCGAATGCCCTGTCAATCTCGAAAGACACCTCCCTTTCGCCTGATAATTCCACTGAAATGGCACGTGATTTCATTACTGAAGAGCAAAAAGATACATCTCGCTTGTGCTTCCTGCTCTAATACAATGCCATGTTTTCAGTAGAACAAATCTTCAATTATTTTTAGTTTACTACCCAGCGCAGATTCAGCCTGCACGTTTAAATTCCCATTTTTGAAGCATCATGCATTTTTCTCAATCTGCACCCAGCTTATTTCATTATGGATTAATTTGCACTAAATGTTATTAAGGGATTTATGTTAGTATTATATTTAGTGCAATTCAGTTCATTGAAATATCATCCTGAAGCAAAGTGCAATTTCAATCATGTGGTCTGTGCATTGGCATCTATTTAATTCTGCTTGAGACTCACACTCTTGGGCCCAGTGATGAGTTTAACACCCTTGGCCCCAGTCAAAAATGTGTAATTGAAAGCAATGCATACCACGTTACAAACACAAATACAAAAGGAAAAGAGCAGGGTGAAAATAGCACTGAGAGACATGGTGCATCAAAGAAAAAAACACGGAACCAGAGATCCCAAACACCACCATCAAGCTCAGCACAACAGCACGGCAGGGCCCAACAGATTGCATTTATTCTACATGTAAGGGATGTAAGGAGAGCCATTCTGCCTCCGGTCACTGGCAAACATCCGCCTGTCCAGCAGCCTGGCTAGCCCCTCAATGCACACAGTTCCAAAGCTTGACCCCCCCATTGGTTCTATGTCTATGGGGTACATATAAAAGGTTGCACCCATGATTGCAGCACAAAAGCCTGCAATTATGCGGGTACAACCGTTTTGTGTGTGACCCTCTCCCGGTCCATGTTGAGGGGTTTCCCCTATGTGGCACCATGCACCCACTCCCACACTCTCCCCCACTTACCTAAGGTGCGCTCCATCTGCTCCCATGTTGTCAGTCTAACTATAGAGCAAAGTATATTTTTTTTTTATCTCATAATATTAAATGTGCACTCTGCAGTTTGCACATTACAGACTGCCTTTGCTGACTGCATTCACCTTCAGTCAAGACTTTAATAGCATGGTTTGGAGAACGCGTGTTACAGGCTTCCAAAACTGGCACCCAGCATTCAGCAACGTTGTTATCACGTTGCCCTTTACTCTGGTTTTGCGTGCATTTGTAGCTTGCTGACAAAATGCAAATATCAGCTGTTCAGTGGACAGTTATTGCATCAGCTCCCCACTGGCTTACTGCCCGGAGATAATCTGCATCAATTATCATCCTCGCTGCATTATTTTGTTCCCATTATAATTTAAGCAATCCACGGGTGCCGCAGAGTGTTTTCCAGAACTGTAGGCAAAAGGGCCTCAAACATCACAATAAAATGTGCTCCCACAAGCCCAAGAAATTGTACATTCAGCCAGCCCTGAATAAAGGAGCAAATCATTAGTCAGCCAGAATGCTTGTGCACATACATCACAGGAATGCTTTAACGAAAACCAATAGATGTTACTCCTTAAAGCATTACTGTGATTGCCCCTGCTTAAAAGGAAGGTCCTCAGTTATGTGACTAAAAGTTGTAATGTACAATGCATTTACGTCTCCCACTCACAGAGTCACATGATTTGAACTTTCATGAGTTTGTCCTGCTAACTGATTTATTAAAGTTCTTTTTATGTGAATATGTATGAGTTGTGTAAATTAATTTCACATTAACTCTCGCAGTCACATTTGACCTTTTAAAAGCAGCAGCAGTCCAGGAGGCTTTTCTTGGTTCAAGAAAAGCATCCGAGGCAGGCGTGCTGGTTTTAAAATATCATCACTGCACCCCATTTCCTCGGAGGAGCCGCCAGGAATCTGACTTGACTATGCAGCATCCAGCCTGTATTGGAAGCACCAACCACCATGCAGCCCTCCGATTTGGTGCGATGCAACACTAATGTGAAGCCCTCCCTGAGCCGGGAGGCGAAGCTGGCCCCGTTCCAAGACCCTGATTTAAGGCTGATTGATCCTGTCTTTGCCTGTCTTGCTGGGCTTGTTGGCCTGGGCATGGACACTGCTGCACTGCCCACTAGAGGCTTCATACAGGGTACAATGGTGCCTACAGCCAGTCTCTAGACCGCTTTAGACAAGCGTAAGAGGTGCGTGGAATCCCCTCATCTACCAGCTGCCACCCTTGATTACTTGCATCCTCTCTGCCTGACTCCCAATGACCCACCCCCTCCTCTGAGCAATCACTCCGGTGCAAATTTGGAAAGCTCCAGTTAAGCGCACCTCAACATGCGCGATTCCTGGGATTGCATCTCCCCCTCCCTCAACCCACACGCTTCCTGCCAACAATGAGAGAAGCCGCCTTGAGGTGCAACGCTGACCCCCTCTGCTCTCGGGGGTACCTCCAACGATGAGGCCGATTCTGCTCCCCCATGGAATATCGACTGCCTTTCTGAGCCACCCAGAAATTGATCAGAAAATCTGCAAGATCTATACCCTACGCTATGTTGTTTTGCAAACACTCCCACCCGGAAACTAACAATAACTGTTGCTCACAGTGCTTGGTCTCCCAACCACTACCACCCAACTTGCTCTCAGAACCCTCTGGTGCTAGTAACTCCGTACAATGAAACAAACCTTTCATTGTCCCAGCCAGCGGCCGTTGCTTGGTAACCATCATGTTACACTGTTGTTTTTAAAGGACAAAAAGAGTCTACAAGATGGCCACCGCAATTACACTTTGGCGAGCAGCCATCTACACCCAAGCAACACTGCAGTGATTGGCTCCTCACAACTACATTGAGCAAATCAGACGACCGGCAGGCGGATAGCCGGCCCATCGTCCCAAGGCCCCTCTCTTAAGACTCCTGTCTGAGCCAGATCTCTCTCAACTCCTTCACCTTCCCGGTATCACAGGTCCAGGAGAGAACAGGAGCTCCTCTCCCTCACTCGCTTGCTGCAGGAGCAACGTAGTGACTTGTTCAAATGAACGGTAAGCCTGTGGGCTTCTCCGACATGACGCACAGCTGAAAGAGATTTCTTACAATAATTCTTTTTAATTGAGCAGAGCACTGGTACGCATTGCATTTTACACCCGGCATATGCGCGCCTCACAGATTGGAGGCCATTGTTCCGGCTAGCGGCCGTTGCTTGGTAACCATAATTTTACACTGTTTTTAAAGGAAGAAAAGAATCAATCTACAAGATAGCCATCACAATTACACTTCGGTGAGCAGCCATCTACACTCAAGCGACCCCACAGTGATTGGCTCCTCATGACTACATTGAGCCAATCACACGACCAGCAGGCAGAAGCCGGCCCATCGTCCCAAGGCCCCTCTCTAAGGCTCCTGTCTCAGCCAGATCTCCCGCAACTCGTTCACCTTCCAGGGATCACAGGTCCAGGAGAGATCAGGGGCTCCTCTCCCTCACTCGCTTGCTGCAGGAGCAGCGTAGGGACTTCTTCAAATGAAAGGTAAGCCTGTGGGCTTTTCTGACATGACGCACAACTGAAAGAGATTTCCTACAATAATTATTTTTAATGGAGCGGAGCACTGGAACGCATTGCATTTTGCACCCGTCATGTTCAAACCTCACAGACAGGAAGCCATTGTCCCAGCTAGTGGTCATTGCTTGGCAACCCTCGTGTTACACTGGGCCTCATTACGACCCTGGCAGAATGGGTTTAACGGCGCCGGTAATGGTGCCGGCGCCGTTAAACCCATTCAGCCCAATTACGAGGTTCCCTCGCGGGACCCGCTCTGGACGTCTGGTCAGATCAGACATCCTTTGCGGGTCCTGCGAGGGAACTAGCATGCTAACAACGGGCCCGTCATTACTGGCCCGTTGTTAGCATGCTCCCCATTCCCATTGAGCCCTATGGGGGCTCAAATGGGAATGGGGATCGTCTGGGTTCCCTGAATGGGGAAATACCGGGCTGTCCAAAGTCGGAATGGCCCGGTAATTCCCCATTCAGGGAACGTGGACACGAGTTTGGAGGCAGCCATGCCCTTTTTAAGTTTGAGGCCCACTGTATTTAAACAAAGAAAATAATCAATCTATAAGATGGCCACCGCAATTACACTTCTGTGAGCAGCCATCTACACTCAAGTAGCCCTGCAGTGATTGGCTCCTCACGGCTACATTGAGCCAATTACACGACCGGCAGGCTGAAGCCAGCCCATCGTCCCATGGCCCCTCTCCTAAGGCTCCTGTCTGAGCCTTTCAGAGCATGGAGGGGTGGCATACCACTACTTGTCCCTCACCCTGTCTCCTGCACAAGCAAGCTGCCGGGAGTACGGGTCCATCTCCACGATACTAAAGTAAGACGGCTCAGACACATCCTCCTGTATGCTTCCTAGCTATGCCCTATAACCTTAGCCCTCATTGATGACCCCACTGACACAGCCCGACGATCGGCACACTCAGTGTCTCACACCCTACCACTAACTATCTGCACATACTGTATTACCTGAACTAAGGAGTCCCTCCCTCACGGCCACATACGCCGCAAGAGCCTGTGGCTCTACCATAACTCCTTTGTCTAACTTCCGGCACAGCAGGTCCTGCTGGCCCTTCTCAAATCCTTGTGCGATCGTATTATGCTGATAGGCCCATATGCTTTTAATCAAATCTATGTGTACCTTGATTATGTCTAGCAGGCCCCCAGACTCTACCCAAATCTTGATTGGGTCTAGCAGGCCCCAGGCCCTAACAAAATCTATGGGCCTCATTACGACCCTGGCGCTCCCGTAATGAAGGGTGCCGGTACGGGACCGGCACCCTTCATTATGGGAGCGCCTATTACGAGGTTCCCTTTGCGGGACTCGGAACAGATGTTTGGTAAAACCAGACGTCCTTTCCGGGTCTCGCGAGGGGAACAAGGAGCTAATAACGGGCCGTTATTTACGTGCCCGTTCTTAGCTCCCTCCCCATTCCCATTGAGCCCTATGGGGGCTCAAATGGGAATGGGGAATGGTTCCTTTAAGGAGGAATTACCGGGTCTTCCAATATTGGAATGACCCGGTTATTCCTCATTGAAGGAACCCGGTATTGGAGCCTGGTATGGAGGCAGCCATGGCCCTAATAGCACAATGGCTACCTCCATACTCGTAATGTGGCCATATGTGTTCTCTTATTAGATTTAGCAGGCCTTTGGCTTCTTTCAAATTTAGGTGTGTTTTTATTATGCTTAGGAGGTCCCCCGGCCCTAATTAAATCCACGGGTGCCTCTATGATGTTTAGCAGGCCTCTGGCTCTTTGCAAATCCAAGTTTGCTTTTACTATGTTCAGCAGGCCCCTCGGCCTTAATGAAATCTAGGTATGTTTTTACTATGCTTAGCAGGCCCTTTGGCCTTAATCAAATCTAGGTGTGTTTTTACTATGCTTAGCAGGCCCTTTTGCCTTAATCAAATGAAGGTGTGTTTTTACTGTGCTTAGCAGGCCCTTTGGCCTTAATCAAATCGAGGTGTGATTTTATTATGTAAAAATGGTTGATACACACTTTGACTGCGCCACCTCCGTTATTACTTGAAAGAAATGGTAATTCTCAAATTGGTAATGTTGGAGCAAGTTTATTAATGGTTTGCTCCCTTCGCCCATTAATGTAGTTGACACGTGTTTCAGCCTCTCAAGGGCCTTTTTCAAAACAGAAAACTTATTTGAGGGCACATTACTTGCTAAATCATGCTATCCGTCTAAGTTTCATCTCACAAAAAAGTCATGGGTTAATCCCTTTGTTGTCAGCGTTCTGCCAGTGTTCCTCGCGTCGGCGTGTAACTGTTTCCAATGAACATTTCTTTCAAGTAACAACGGAGGTGGCGCAGTCAAAGTGTGTATCAACCATTTTTACCTTGTAACCAATGGAAGGAGGGGATTGGTCCTTCCCTAAAACAACGCTCTAGCGCGACACCAGACCAACAGGAGTGCAATATAGGTCGCTGGGTCAAATAGCTGTTACCGAAACAAAACCCCAAGTATAATTAACAGTGCTTTTATTATGGTTAGATGGCCTCTCGGCTCTATTCAAATCTAGGTGTGCTTTTATGATGTTTAGCAGGCCCCTTGGCTTTATTCAAATCTAGGTGTGTTTTTACCATGCTTGGTAGGCCCTTTGGCCTTATTCAAATCCAGGTGTGCCTTTATTATGTTTAGCAGGCCCCCTGGTTTATTCGAATCTAGGTGTGATTATACTATGTTTAACAGACCATTTGGCCTTATTCAAATCCAGGTGTGCCTTATTATCTTTAGCAGGCCCCTTGGCCTCATTCAAATCTAGGTGAGCTTTAACCCCTGCAGGCCTCTTCAGGTATTCAAATCGAGCAGTGCCCCCATATGTGTGGTAGGCACACCTGGCACCTAATAGCCAACACATGACCTTTAAATCTTTCACAATGACCAGCCCCACTACCGAGGCCCATGTCCCCACAGATGATCCTAACAACTACTGGCCATATGACACCTCTAATTCCAAACATGTACTCTCCCTGAAAATGGCACTTGTGCTCCCAAATTCACTTGATATCCTACTAATGCTCTTCCTTCCCAATGCATTGCCATACTTCATCTCCACGCTCCCCCAAACCTTTGGACATAAGACCTTTTTTAACACCAAGAGTCCATGCTCCCTTGAGCAAAGGAATAAGCATCTAGCACCCTGCCTACCCCGCCTTCAGCCAATGACATGGATTCAGCACACTACCACATACCAGCTAACCCCCGGACTTGAGTTTGCCTCATACCCCAAGAAATCGTGTTCCCTTGTGATGAGGAACAAACACCTAGCCTCTCACCTAACCTATGACCAATAACACCTACCAACTATCACTCGATCTATCACCAGGAGAAATGAACAACTCAACTCAAGTACTAAACCCCCCCAATGACTAGAAGCAAACACATCCAGAAAGGAATAAGCTCACCACTTAGCCTATATGATCAGTTGCATACCCCTAGGACCACAGACGCTACTACAAAAGTACTCACAGATACTAGAGGTAACCATCCCCCCACCACAAAACCTAAGCCGAAAGAAGATACATCTCTAGAACCCAAAACTAACAAGCCTACCATGTCGGATAACTTGAAACTGGGAACCACATCCCACCTGAAGGGAACCCTCATTAATCCCAGATCCCTCCTGCCCAATCCCTTTGATATTGCAGACCTCATCATCATCAACAACCTAGACTTCCTAGCTATCTCAGAAACCTGGCTACACCCAGCTGCCGGTCCTACCCTTTCCCTAGCCATCCCAGAGGGATACACTATATTTAGGAAAGTCAGGGAGATATCTAAAGGAGGAGGAGTAGCTGTCATCGCAAAAAATAACCTTCCATTCAGAGTAATTCCCAACCAAGCGATCCCCTCAAGTGAACTTATCCCACTCAAAATCTCACTATCTGCTACATCCACTCTTAGCATCCACCTTATATACAGACCCCCAGGCCCAATGCCATTGTTCAAGGAAGACATCATACAACTCCTCTCTACCAACAGCAAGCCCTCCTCAAAAATTATCATTCTCTGGGACTTTAACTCAGGTCTCAATGACCCCGCAGACGCCCATGCGCTCGCCATTGCAAACACTATTGAAGCGCAAGACTTTCTTCATCAAATTTCAAACCTGACACACGACAAAGGCTGCATTGTAGAATGGCTTGCAGACTGCAACTGTCACACGAACATTCTAGCCAACAACCTATGCCCATGATCAGACCAAAATCTTATCCTCTTCTCTATCAACCACACAACCCAGCTGAATTTCCCTCCCCAAATTACCCTGGTGATACTATCAAGAAACTCATGTAACATCAACCCTACAATATACTCCCCCTCTACCCCTATGGGCAACTGCAAGCCCAAACCAACTGCCGACTAAATTCCTGGTGCACCTCTAGCTTCAAAGCTTTACGAACAGCAAAAAGAATTACTGAAAGTGCCTGGAAAAAAACACCTTCACATGCCAACAATCAGCACATCAATACCCCGACCATAGAAAACAAACAGGCCATTCTCCAATCAAAGGGCAACTCCTACAATGAAACACTCACACAAGCAAATTCTATGGGAACTTGAATCCCCGGCCCGTCACCTGACCACTGTAACAAAGATCTACCCTGGTGCAAAAACAATCAATAGGCCCTCCTTGGTAAAATCTCATTACTACAAAACAACATTGTGATGCTGGAAATGCATTGGAGGGACAGGGCTCCTGGCAGTGCATCTCTTCCTCTTTTTTGGTTTGGTATACAGACCCTTGGGATACCCTTATGGCACCCATGGGTGAGGGTACAACCCTGTACCCCTAGTCTAAGTTTTTGGGCACCTGTGTGTGTGGCCCATAGAGCAGGGTATGGGCTGGTGGCAGCTCCATGCTGAATTTTACAGGTGCTCTGAGTATCCTCCATTTTGGGATACCCAGGCCCTGTCATTGGAATCAGTTGATTCCTAATAGAAGACAAGATGGCCCCTGTGGCCTCTTGCTTTCTATTGCCTGTTACCAGTTTTTTCCCAAAGTCCTGGGCAGCCCCGTCTCTGTCCCTTCCCTCTGAATGGCTGTTGGGTGAAAGTTCCACATATGGTATTGTGGGGAAGTGCAGGCCAGACTGTCTGGAGCCTTCCCAGTGACTGTATGTTGTAGGTACACCCTGTGGGTGGGACCTGGGTGAATGGAGTGTGTGACCAATATGCACTTCATGTTATGGGTGTTTGGTTTCTGGTATGTGACACAACGACTGAGACAGCCTTGCCCCAAACTGGAATGAATGCAGTGTGGAGGGCTGACTGGCTGGGTACTTGTCCCAATACTCATTGCTGTGAGTGTCTGAGAGGGAGGAGAATGGCCTGAATGCACTGTGAGCCTGATTGGCTGCCTGCCTGCTGAATGCCCTTCTGGATGATTGGTTGCCTGGGTGTGAACCAGCAGAGTGAATGAGAGACCAAATAGTATACCTGGGGACCTCTCACTGTTGGAAATCGTTCAGAAGCTGAAGTCGAAACTGATGCTTGATCTTGACCACCGAGCCCGGAGTAGAAGGTTGACTACTGTTACCTTCCCCACAATCTGAAAGCCGCCCTGACGTCGAGACTGATCCGAGAGAGGACCTGGCTAGGGGACCTCTCCCTGAGCTATGAGGGCCCATTGTGCACCGTTAACCTTCGCCGAAGTGCCCTGGAAGCCAACCTTCGAAAGACTGTCGACCGAAGACAGGGACCGCCAAGGAGAACGAAGAGAAGCACCGCACATTCAGTCCACCGTCGTCGACCAGGGTTCACAGGTTTGCTATAACCTCTGGAGGCCCGTCAAAGCTGTGTTGCCCCAAAGCGGGAACCGCTTGACGCCGAGCCACCGATGACCGGAAGCCGCAACACTCCATTGATTAAGACACTTTGAATTCAAGGACCCTCTCGACTGCTTTGTCCCGCCAGAGAAAGTCAAGGCCACCAACGCTCCGAGGAGCATCCGCCGGTGGGTTGACGACTCAACGCCTTTGCTGGGCCACAGTTCTGCATAGACTCTTTGCGGCAACAAACTATCATCGTCGAGATGTACCGCACGCCTCATCCTCGCAGGACGTCCCCGATTGATCATCGACGAGCACCGCCAGGACCGGAGCTGCTGCCTCGACGTCTTTGTTCATCATTTCTTCGAGGGATCTCGATGATCCGTGGCTCCTGCCTTATTGGAAGCCGCTCTAGAAGGATCCGTCGACGACCCAATGTAGAACTCTGCTATTCCAGGTACATTGGGGTGGTAGAACCTTCTTAGAGGGAAATAAGACTCATATGAACAATATACAGACTGTGCTTGTATTATATCTTTATTTGCAGGTTGCCCAGGTGGGGGGATCCTCATACAGAACTGTGCCTATTGGTAGGGGCCCAGTATTCTGCCTATTGTTTTAACCTACCTGCTTTCCTCCTATGTCTGTTGTTGGTTACACTTTATTAACTGATTTGTATGACATTTGAACTGAGTACAGTTGACGCATTTTAATGGAATCAAAGAGTAATTGTGGTACTACATATAGACTGTATATATTTACCATTTTAGATTATCTTGAGCAGAAAGTGTGTTATTGTGATTGTGTGCATAATTGGAGCCTATTTATATAAAGAACTGTGTTTTCACTAACATAGTGTGTGGACATTCCTTCTCCACATGTTGGCTGGGGTGCTCTGTGCCTCTACTCTGCCATATAGAGAGCAGGCGTACAGATACCACCTCCAGTCTTTCAGTCTTTACACTCGACACCAAAAAATCCAAGCTAGCCTCAGCTGCCCAGACCCGTTACACGCAACCTACACAATCTAACCCCATGCCTAGATTCAAATTCACCCTGTAACCATTACGCAAACTACTAAAATCATCAATGGTCTGAAACCTTCCAGATGTCAAGGAGACATCTGCCCAGCTTCTTTCATTAAAGACTGCGCTGAAAATAATGCCCCTTCATCACAGCCTTAATCAACAATTCATTCTCCTCTAGCAATGTACCAGAAAATCTCAAAGCAGCGTGGGTTCTTCCACTTCTCAAAAAATCTACACTGGACCCTAACATCCCCACCAACTATTACCCCATTACTACGGTACCCTTCCTTCTGAAAATATTGGATAGAGTAGCATACGTGCAATTACAAAAATTCTTGGAAACACACAACCTCCTTGGCCTCCACCAGTCAGGCTTCCACTGTGGTCACAGAACAGAAACTGCCCTCCTGCATCTCAACATTCAAATGGATGAGATTGAAGACAAGGGCAATCTGACCATACTCCTCTTACTCGACCTCTCATCAGGCTTTGACTTGGTAAACCACAATATACTTTGCAAACATCTTGCTACACCTGCCCACTTCTTGGCCAAAGCCATTAAGTGGATCGAATCCTTCCTATACAACCGCACCATGAGAGTATTCTCAACCACAGCGGCTTCCCTCCAGCCCCAGTCACCTGTGGAGGTCCCGAATGCTCCTGTGTCTCGCCAACTCTGTACAACGTCTTCACCAAGCCACTGTTCGACCTCCTAGACAAACTGGGGTAACATACACTAACTCTGCAGATGATACCCAAATACCCCTTACCACAACACAGACTCTAATGTCCTGAATGAAATGTACCTGACCATCCAAGCCTGGATGGTGCAAAACGAGCTATGCGTTAATGACAAGAAAACGGAACTACTCCTCATTGGCAGTCAATCTCGTCTAAGTAACCTTCCAGACTCCTGCAAATCATTCACCATTGACAGCAACATTATCACCACAGCAAAAAGAGGTAAAAACCTTAGGATTTTATCTAGACTTGTCCCTGACAAGGCAGGTCAATACAATTGCATCGGCAGTGGCCTACACCACCAAACTGCTCACTGCTAGCAGACCTTTCCTGAGCACTGACAATCGCATCACACTGGCTAGTGCACTTATACTGTCTAGGATTGACTATTGTAACTCCCACTTTGCAGGATCTAACTCCTGAAACATGAATAAACTACAAATCATCCAGAACAATGCAGTAAGAGCGGCTCTCAACATTCCAATAAAAGTTAATATCTCAACAGCTAGACACAAAACCCACCGTCTCCCGGTCCGGGAACGTATCACATTCAAAACACTATCTCTAACACATAAATGGGGGTGATTATAAGTCTGGCAGTAGCTGTGCCGGTAAATACCGTCATTTTTTTTCCAGAGCCTGGCAATGGGGACTTACCGGGATATTACAGCCCAGGTAATTCCTCATTGCTGGGGGCCGAAAAATAATACTCCCCATTCCCATTTGAGTCCCATTGGACTCAATGGGAATGGGGAGGACGGATGCACTGGCACCATTCATAAATGGTGCCGGTGCATCCGTCAAGGTCTGCAAGCGGGTGTCGTTCTGCCCGCCAGGTCAGACCTGGTGGGCGAAAAGGCACCTGCTTGCAGAACTCATAGTTTCCTGGTCCGGAAACAACGGTACCAGCAAGTTTACCGGAACTGTTGGTTCTGGACCGGCAACCTTATAATGAGGCCCAATGTCTGTCAAATAGTTCCTCAATCTATCTAGCTAGACAAATCTCCAAAGTCCAGTCCAATAGACCTACCCATTCTGCATACTCCTTCCACTTCAATATCCCTTGTTATAGATGACAAAAAGTGGGAGGTTGCAGATTCTCGGCGATTGCGGCCAAACAATGGAACTCCATGCCCATAGCACTGAGATCAGAACCCTCCCTTTGGTACTTCTGCAAAGGCCTCAAAGTCTGGCTCTTCTGCCAAGGCAACTAGGAGCACAACACTCCTTCACCGAATGACCCACAGGCAGCCATATAGTACACCCACCTAGCCCTATCTACTATGCCACAACCTGCATGTACTCCACCTTATTAATGATCTGATATTATATGACCGTTTCTACTATGTCTCAACGCTCATGCTTTTTTCTTATGCACTCTACTATGCTGCTCTGTCATATGATGCAATTTATTGTAAATTGCAATGGTTGTAACCTACCCTCTCAATTGATGTAACTTAATGTAGGGTGCAACGACTGTAACCTAAGGTAACATGCTATTACGGTAACCGCCACTCTTATGTAACTAGCGCCTAGATGCCTCCGGGCTAAGTGCGATTAACAAATGCCAAAATAAATAAATAAAGAGAATCATCTCGCCACCGGAAGAGGCTCCTTGTTGGATTGAAACATGTGTATGTAGTGGCAGTAATGTGGTGCACAACTGGAGTTGAAAATGTATGGCTCATATAACATTGGACTGGATGTTAGGGAGAATTCTCTGTAAAGGCTAATTTCCCAAACCTAGTGAGTCCCCCAGCAGCTTTGCTGGATTTTTGGGGTTTATTTTTTTCTCCTGCTAAGAGTGAGACTCTTTTCCTCCCACTCTTAGACATGATTTGAGGTGTTCCTTTGACTTTGTATGTGTTCTATGGGCTATGGGGTCCTTTACCCCATAGGGCTTCATGTGTTTTTGATATGTGGGTTACACAGCACCCTCTGTGCAGTAACCCAGGGGTGTCGTAGGGACCCCCAAACATAGACTCCATACCCTGGGACTGACTACTGTCTCCCAGGGCCTGTAAAGTCACCATTGGCTTTACTAGTCTTAAATTGTGAACAGAACCAGTACAAACCATCATATTGTGGACGTACTGGTCGGGGCAATTCGATTGCCCCGGGGTATGTTGTTCGAGGGGGCACTGTCCAGTCCCCCCCCGACCGAGTTTTGGCTGGTGGCAGTGGATACTCATTTTTATATTCAACCGCGAATATATTCCTATGTGATTTTCCCATTGTTCGAGGCTACCACTTTTTAAAATAGCCTCGAACATACCGCCGGTTTTTGAAATTATTATAAATACACCGGTAGGTATTTTTTGCTGAAACTTGGTTCCAAAATGGCGTTTGTGTTCGCTTCTGTGACTCCAACCCAAGTCGAGCCCTTTGTTCCACTTTTGGCAGGCTTCTCCACAGAAGCCTCCAAAAGTGGTGCCACTCTGTCTGGGTACCACAGGGGGTGTGGGGGGGGGGTTTAGGCACCCTGGACTGAGTTGCCTCGGCAACTCAAGTCGCACTCTTGTGTGATTGGCACAAGCGGTGAGCTGCCCGGCTCACCACTTAGCATGTTTGAGTGACAGCTAGGCTGAATGAATGGGGGTTTTCTGCATAAAAGCAGGGCTTTGGGGACTGGAACTTCAGAAGTCGCCACAGGACCTAAAGAATCTGAGGAGGGAGAAGTCGAGCCGACCTACAACGACGACACCACCGGTGGAGCCCTGCTGAACCGTCTCACCACTTTTCCCGACGACAGAGGAGATCTCCAGTCCGGAGAGTCTTCTTCCTTTGACTGGTGGGAATAACCAGTTTACCCATCTTTTCGCCTTCCTGGACCATCTCATGGCTGCCTTGCCTGTGTCAAGCACCCCAGCAACCGGAATACCACGGTTTACCACTACCGCGAAGAAAAGGGTAGTACCTTGTAACTGGAAAACTCTGTGACTGGTTTCTTCCCTGGCAGTGTAACGAGCTTCATCTTTCCTCCACGTCGAGACCTCCTCTTCCTCTGGATGAAACACCGACTTGCACCAGCTGCCAGGAACAACTGCCCCCGCTGGAGCGTTCTTCCCATTTCAGGTACTGTGTCCCGCCTGGCTTCCCTTGCGACAGATCGTTCGGGTGACAGTAAATCCTCGACTTTCTAACCTGGGTTAGCCTTGGGCCTGTTAACTAACTTTTCCTGACTTGATCTCAATTTTTTGTGAACTATCTACAAAGACTCTTTGGGCATAACCCCACTGTGTGATCCTGGACACATTTCGCTTGCTCTCTCTAAGAGTGGGCCTGGCATTTGAACTTCCTCGCTCTCCAGTAGACTTTGCCTAACCTGTCTCACTGTGGTTCTTTGAAAAGTATTGAAATTGTATGCGTTCATAACTCAGCCTTTTCCCTCCCCTTTTCTATAACTTATTAGAGTGCCATCTTATGTTAAGCGCTCACCTCTGTCTGAAAATAAGTGGTGTTTCTCATCAAGACTTGTCTAATAGGTAATCAGGGTTGTATATATATAATAGTGACTGTGTGTGGAATTTACTTACCTCTTTTTGTGCTAGTGTAATTTACTTGTGTGTCTTTAAATAAATAATTATATAGTTTTACACCAAAGCTCTGGTCAGTGTTTGCTTGTACTACTGTATCTTTGTACCTATTGTGTATACTCTATATACTGTCTAACTCATCTTGAGAGAAGTCTGACTGCTCAGCCACAGCTACCAGGTAAATCTGGGTGGTACAGACTGCTACCAATTGGGTTTACTGCCAACCACCTGTAGTCCTAAATCTTTTGCAGTGGTCCCTAAGGGAACTGCACAGGTTTCTGCCTAACACTGGAATGAAGTTGTTAATTCATAATTCAACTGTGAACATTATACATATGAAAATATAAAAACATTCGGTGCAAAATCACTAAGTGAATATTTTGATTTTTTAAACATACTATAGGGATTGGCCCCTGGAACGATAGAGTGTTCCATTCAGAAGCAGGCAAACCTGCTGTCTCTATTTTGTATTTTGATCCCAGACCGGGAGAAACAAATGGGACACATAAGTAAAATGTAAAATATTGGTGTGCTTTTTTTTCAAGCTAAGCTGTCACAGTGGACCCTGAGCAGCAACAGAGCAACATGGAGAGGCAGATGTAGGGGGTTCAGTGCTAGGAATGGGGTCAGGGGCAGGCAGGTCGCCCTCGGAGGATGCACCCACCATTGTGATGGCAATGATGCTGGTAACCAGGGAAGTCTCATGAGTGCCTGTGGCCTGACCAGCAGTAGGAGTGCTGGCTGTTGTGGGAACAGGTGTCATGGTGGATGCAGGTTTCCTGGCAGGTGTTTTCGTGAAGGTTGGTAGACGTTGCACATCATGTGTTGAGGAGAGACTTTTCCTGGCAGTTGTTTGCTGAGCCTCAGTTGTGTCCTCAGCCTATGAAGATCCAGCTGCAATGTTTCTGGCATCATCTGCATGACTTCTTTGCGAGCCTTTTGTGAGAAAAGGGAGTGGTGCTCAGTGGCATGGTAGGTAGTTGTTATCATTCATTTCAACCATGCAATCCTGTGGCTATTCAACATGCATCTGGTATGGGTTGGCATTGACACGGCTCTGGAATTGAACACACATAATGGCTTGATTGTGCTTTGTCACTGGAAGATGATGTTCGCTACAAGGGCAGGAATGCTGGACCACCTGAGACATCCAGAGAAAAGATTTTTGGTTGCCTTAAAGGCACTTTGATGATGTCAATCTAATGTACTCAATATCACAGTCTAAGATAAAGGACTATAGTTGGGATTGAGCTAAAGGGTTAGTGTGATTGACATCATCAAAGTTCCTTAGAGTCATCAAATAGGCTTTTTTGGTGAATGTGCTGTGTGTTTTGTTGCTGTAGTTCACATTCAGCTCTCCGTCTGTATTTCCATTGCATTATGTATATTGGAACTTGTATGGCTCTTTGGGGTTCGATACTGCAGTTATCATGTAGAGTTGCTGCCATATGTTTTATGTTGTGTTATGTTACTTTGCATTTATATAGCGCCTTATGTACCATTGGTATTGTCTGAAGGCGCTGGTAGGTTGAACGCACTTGGGAACCGGAGTTCAAGTCAGTAGAGAGAATAGAGAGAGTCAAAGGTGCATGTGAGCACCGGATATGTGCGCAGCTGGTGTGGCATTCGTGTAATAGCTGCTTCTTAGCAGTAGGTGTGGTGGTTGAGAGATCAGGAGTATGTGTTCGTTCTGGCAGGATTTATCCAGACGGAATGTGGCTGCGTTAGGCCTGAGGAGAACGCCTGGCTGGGGGGTGTGTAACCAGCAGTATTTACTTAGAGTGATGGGCAGTATGCGTCAAATGTTAGTATGAGAACAGTTATACGTTCCATGCACTTCAAAACATTCCATGTAAGTCATGCAATTCTATGCACTCCAGTCCGCTCCACACACTCCAATCTGCTCCACACATTCCAATCTGCTCCACACACTTCAATCCGTTCTACGCGCTCCAATCTGTTCCACGCACTCCAATCCGTTTCATGCATTTGAATCTGTTCTATTTACTCCGATCCGTTCCGTGTAGTTGTTTTATGCACTTCATCCACATATTTCACCCGTACCATCTACATACTTCATTCGTTCCATCCATATTTTTCAAACGTTCCATCCATATACGTCATCCATTTCATCCACATACGCTGCCCATTCCATCCACATACGTCGCCCGTTCCATCCAAATACGTCACCCGTTCCATCCACATATGTCATCCGTTTCATCCACATACGTCATCTGTTCCGTCCGCTCTATGCATTCAGCGGCTCTATGTACTCATCTGCTCTACGCAATCATCCGCTCTACGCATTCTTTTGTTCTAGACACTCATCTGCTCTACAGGCAATCCGCACTCATCTGCTCTACGCACTCATCCGTTCTACGCACTCATCCGCTCTACGCAACTCATCCGCTCTACGCAACACATCTGCTCTAGGCACTCGACCGCTCTAGGCACTCGTCCGCTTTATGCCCTTGCACGCACTACGTATTCACCTGCTCTACTCACTCACCGGTGTATGCACTCACCCGCTCTATGCACTCATCCATTCTATGCACTCATCCGCTCTACGCACTCACTCACTCTACGCACTCACTCGCTCTTACGCACCCCTCCTTTCTTACGCACTCATTCACTCTTACGCACTCGTCTGCTCCATACACTCGTCAGCTCTACCCACTAGTCTGTTCTACGCAAGCATCCGCTTTACACACTCCTCCATTCTTCACTCTCCTCCGCTCTGCACACTCTTCTGCTCTGCGCACTCTTCCGCTCTGCGCACTCTTCTGCTCTGCTCACCCATCTGCTCTGCTCACCCATCCGCTCTGCTCAGCCATTCGCTCCACGCACTCATCTGCTCCCCGCACTCATCCGCTCCCAGCACTCATCTGCTCTATGCACTCATTCTTTCCACGCATTCATCTGCTACATGCACTCATCAGCTCTACAAAGTCGTTTGCTCATACATACGCAGTCATCCGCTCTATGCACTCATCCGCTCTATAAACTCATCCGCTCTATACACTCATCCGCTCTTATACACTCATCCGGTCTGCACATTCATCTGCTCAAGTATTCTACACATTCTCCCATACTTCCGTATTCATCCGCTCTACACCCTCATCCGCTTTACATACTCATCCGTTCTACACTCATCCGTTCTGCACATTCATTTGTGCTACGCACTCCTGCATTCTACACACTTCTCTGTACGTACGCACTCATCCGCTCTACACATTCGTCCGCTCTACACATTCATCCGCTCAACATACTCATCCGTTCTATACACTCATCTGATCTTACACACTCATCCGATCTGCACACTCATCTGCTCAACGCATTTATGCGCTCAGCGCATTCATCCGTTCCACACGTTTCATCCATTCTAACGATTTCATCTACTCCATTCACTTCGTTCATTCATCATGCATTTCATTAATTTAAATCTTGTTACTGTTTTTGTACGATTTATTCTTATTATCCCCTTCACTGTTTTGATCTACTTTACTCGTTCTATTCTGTTTGTCCTTTTATTTTATATTAGTGGTTGTTAGATGTTAATTTCTCGCATCTAGTAGTTTGTTGGATTGGTGTCATTTGAGATGCTGTTATTCTGTTTGGGTTAGTTTGCGCAAGGGATGGTTTTAGGGGAAGAGCCAGGTTTTCAGTAGTTTGCGGAAAGACATTAGATCTTCAGTTAGGCGGATGTGAGGTGGGAGTGCGTTCCACAGCGTGGGGGCCAAGGCTGAGAATGATGATCCGCATAACCCCACTGAGTTTGTCTTAGGTATGACTAGGAGGCCGGCTGAGCTTGATCTTAGAGTACGTGGAAGGTAGTAGGGTTTTAGCTTGTCTTGAAGATATTGAGGTCCGGTTTTATGCAATGCTTGATGGGAGATGCATAAGGTTTTAAAGTCACCCTTCGGGCAACTGAGCCAGTGCAGAGTCTTAAGGGCTGGGTAGATGTGGTCTCTTGGGCTGAGTGCAAGTAGCAGTTTGGCTGCAGCGTTTTGTGCCCTTTGAAGTTTATTCAGTTGGTAAGCGTGGACTCCGAGGTAGAGGGGGTTTGCGTAGTCCAGTCTTGATATAACAATTGATTGGACCGAGGAGAGTCTGTTGGGAAAGGAGAGATATGGAAAGATGCGCCTAAGGGTTTTAAGGTGGTAGTGGCAGGACTTTGAGACGTTGTTGACTTGGCACGAGATTGTTAGGTCAGAGTCAAGGGTGCATCTAAGGTTTTTCACTGTGTTAGAGGGGGTCGGTGAGTTGCCCATGGCGGATGGCCAGGGTAGTGGGTGTGGAAGAAGTTCGGAGTTGCCAAATACCATGATTTCAGTTTTGGAGGGGTTTAACAAGAGATGGCTTCGGGTCATCCAGAGCTCTATGTCAAGGAGGCAGGAGGCAAGGTCAGGTCGGCAGTTGGGTATTGAGTTCAGGAGTTTTAGAATTAGTTGAGTGCTGTCAGCGTAGTTGTAGCACAGGATGTTGTGTGAACAAATTATTGGTGGGAGGGTGATCAAGTAGAGATTGAACAGGAGGGCAGATAGGCATGCTCCTTGTAGGACTCCCATGTCAACTGGTCGGGGTTGGGAGGAATAGGTGGAGAGCATCGTTATTTGGTACCTATTTTTGAGGAATGAAGTTATCCATTTAAGAGCGGTTCCACGAATTCCTAGGGAGTGGAGCCGGTCAAGGAGGATTGAGTGATTGATTGTGTCGAAGACGGCAGATAGGTCAAGAAGGATTAATGCAGCACATCCCGCGGAGTCTGCTGTCATTTTAAGGTCATCCCAGATTGAGGTCAGGGTGGTTTCAGTTCCTTGACGGGCTCTGAAACCTGATTGTGTGGGGTTTAGGAGATTGTTGGCTTCGACAAAGGCATTTAGTTGGGAGTAGGCGGTTCGGTCAATGTGTTTGGCAAGGAACCTGGTGTTTGAGATGGGGCGGTAGTTTTTGGGCTCAAGAGGGTCGAGGGAAGATTTTTTTATTAGTGGTTTGACATGAACCATTTTGAATGCGTCCGGAAAGATACCCGAGGAAAGGTCTAGCGGAGAGCCGGATGGTTTGCGGGCAGATAGAAGTTTGAGAAATTGGTCTGGTGATATTGGACTAAAGGATTCGAATGTTGGTTGCATAGTGGTCGCAGGCAGTGGATTGGCCGGTATGGGGGGAGAGATGCCTGGTGGATGTAAGAGAGCCAGTTTGGTGGTTAGGACATTTGTTCTTTCCAGAGCAGTGGCATAAAAGTGGAGAGAGAGAGAGTCGCACACTGATTGTGAGGGGGTTGAGATGGTCGTAGTCCATGCCGGTTTGGTGAATTCGGGGATGATTTTGTGAAGTTCTTTGCTGGGGTTTTTGCAGTTTAAGATTCGGGAGTTGTAATGGGCTTTTTTTGCTTTCCGGATTTCGGCCTTGTACTGATGAAGGTATCGGGCCAAGGTGGCTCTGCTCTCCTGGGATTTGTCTTTCTGCCATTTGCGTTCTAGGTATTTATATAGTTTTTTAGTGGTCTCCAACTCAGGTGTGAACCATCTAGGGAACAGGCCACGGCGGGCTGATGGTTTGCAAGAGGGTGTGAGCCGCATTAGTGAGGTGTTGCGCCAAGAGTCAAAGGCGTCGGGGGTTAGTTGTTTATTGAGTTGGTAGGTCGGTGGTGGAGACTGGTGGAGTGCGTTGGCTAGGTCAGGAACGATTATTAATTTTTTCCAGCATTTGCGTAGCTTCGGAGGTTCAGATTCAAGTACGGGAAGGGGGTCGGGTGAGCGAATGACGAAAGAAACAATTAAGTGATCGGACCAGATGATAGGGGTCAGGGGGTTTAGATGTATCCGATTGTGGGAGCTAAAGATGGCATCAAGAGTGTGTCCTTTATAGTGAGTCGGGCCATTTATGTGGGGTTGGAGGTTTATTGCGTCTAGTCCGTCAACCAGAGAGTGTGTCATAGGGTTGGTGGGGATGTGGAGCCATATGTTGAAGTCTCCAAGAAGGGGGAGGTTGGGATGGTTTAGTTGAAGGGTGGCAATAGAGTCACAGAGGTTGTTTGAGAATTGTCTATCGTAGCCAGGGGGTCGGTAGATTATTAGGAAGCTGTGTGAGAGCGACGCAGAGAGGGATAGTTTAGAGAGGAGTGATTTGCAGGAAGGAATGGAAGGTTGGTTGTCGATGATTGAGGCATGGAAGTGAGACTTGAAGACGAATGCTATTCCCCCACCTCTAGAGGGACGGTTCAGTGGGATGAGGGAGTAGTCAGGCGGGAAGTCGTCAGAGAACCAAGTTTCGGTGATGAAAACAAGGTCTGGTTTGTCAGAGGCGAGGAGGTCGTAGATACAGTGTCTGTTTTTTGCTACGGATCGGGCATTAAATAGGATGCAGTTCACTTCGGTAGGTGAGGTTGGTGACGGAGCTGGAGCGGAAGGCGGTGGGGGGGAGAGAGTGGAAACTGGAGAGGAAGAGGGGTAGGGTGGTTGATGATCGATGGGAAAAGTGGGCGAGCAGAAAAATTGGCTGGTTTCGGGTCGGAGTGGGTGGATGCGTGTGTTAGGATGATTGGGTTTGGCCTGGGGCAATTGAAGGTGGGGTGTGGGCGGTTAGGAGTTTCAGTTGCAGTTGGTGAGAAATCGAGGGAGAGGGGTTTCAGGAAGGGTGAAAGGAGGGGAGAAGGTGTTGATTGTATTGATATTGATAATTTATTTCTATCGCGCTCGTACACAAGTGTTTCAGAGCGCGACAAGGCAAGGGAGGGAAACAGGGGAGAACAAAACAGCAATCTTACTAGGACCAGTGACATTGAGAACGTGCAAGTGCACGGGAGAGGGGGAGGGGAAAAGTGCGCGGAAGGGGGGAGAAGTGGAAAGTGCGAAGCAGAGGAGAAACCGATAAATAAATTATAAAGACAACAAACAGTGGTAGTGCAGCCAGCAATTTGCAAGTGCTAGGTTTAAGGCAGCAGACAAGTTAGGTCTGATAAGTGCAGGAAGAAAAAGGGGGGGGTGGATGGGTACAGATACAGACCCCAGTGCAATGGGTGGCCCAGAGGCAATGCGGGATGAGGGTGGGGTAAGCAGGTTCTTGGGCCTGGAGGACAGAGGGTGGCCAGGTGCACGGTGACAAGAGAGAACAGGTCAGCAGGGGAGAGGAGGAGCGAAGGCAGAAGAAAAGAGGAAGGTCTTGAGGTGCTTCCGGAACCGGAGATGGTTCTCCTCAAGTTTTAGAGTGGTAGGGAGGCTGTTCCAGAGGGAGTCCCCGGCCGAAGACAGATCGACCCCGAGCTCGTTTCTTTGAAAAACGACTGACCCTGAGGGAGCCCTAACCCTCCGTTTTCATATCCGCTTGAGAATGACACTGGTGCGCAGTATAAATCTCAGTAACATTACTCTCCACCCCATCACAGAACACTTCCTGACTTTCAGGCCACTCCCCGTCACAATTCAAGGATGTAATTTACCCCACCATACACCCCAGGGTACCTGTCCCCCACCACACTGCAGGGTGCCTCACCACCACAGTCGCTTCACACGTCATGGAGAGTCTTCAATGCAAGGCAAGGCCTGCAGGTATGTTTCAGTCTTCACATGCCGGAAGTGAGGGGCGGTGCTGCGGCCCCTCTCACGGCTAAGCCCTTGTTCTAAGCACCCGGTACCTTCCCCAGATCGCTCAGTCTCCCTCCCTCACTGGACACTGCGGAAGGCGAAGTGATGGTGCTAGGATGGAGTCCGTCTCCTAAGCATAGCGCCTAGTGAGCACAGAAGCACAGGGGACCACTCTCCACGGGTAAGGCTGCAGAATGAAGAGAAGGTGCCCGGCTCGACGCCCTTACTTCTACTGGCAAGTCCCGGTCACGAAGGCTCACTCCCCATGGGCTAGGCCACCTCTGAAGCACAGTGTGGTCTCATCTAGAGGTCGTGTGGGTCCAACATGTTTGTGGGCCATATGCCCTGCCGACTTAATGTTATGGTGTGTTGTTGGATGACACCAATTACATTGAGGTGGGATGCCATGGACTAGGAGGAGCCACAGATCACATGATTGCATGGGGGTGACACTCATTTAGGGTCATGGAGCCATTCCATTCATCCCTTTCAACTTGATCTGTTCTTTGTACATTGTGTCTGATGTTCACTTGACAATTCCTGTGGAAATTCTGCAGTAATCTCGCTTTTACTGTGTAAGGCTGAAAAATGTGGTTGACATGACTGCCACTCAAAGTGGGCCACATATTCTGTGACATTAGGGTGGTGGCATGTCAGTGTTTCTCCCCATTTCCGGGCTCATGGTACTTCATTGGGGTTTTGGAAGTGTTTTCCTGTGAAGGGATCTGGGCCCCTGCGTTTCAACAGGATTTCTACATTGCAGTAGAGGATATACCAGAGGCTTCCATGGTGCACTTTCATCATGCAATTCTTGTAGGCACATTCAGGGTGATGCCAAATGTAGTGCAGTTTCATCCCACCCTATCATATTGGGGAACCTCGTTGTTTTATTTGCTGTGTGGCCTGCAACTTCACACATGGCTCTCATGTGTTGTGTTCTTATATGTGCCCGGTGTCCTGATTTGTGCTCACATCGGTCAACTTGACTGCCGGCTCCAGCATCTGATGTGCAAACTCCTTCAATGCCCACCATGCCACTTTCTTCTGCCAGGGTGATGGCTCCATGCTCCTCCTTCTGTGGCTGCTGCCTCATGGCAAGCAGACGTTGGCAAGGAGTCCACACATGTTCCTTCAAGTCATTCCAGTGCTTTCTGCAGTCTTCAGCATCACACTCCACCGCCACCTTGTCCCTGATGTTGGTCCAGATGGTGTTCTTCCTTTGTATGGAAGTCTTCCATCGCTGGCCGCCAAACATCTTCTCAGCATTGACCACCACCTCCATGGGCTAACATCTTAAGCTGCCCTCACTAAATAAGGGCTTGCAGGCCTGCATTTCTGGTACCTTGCCCTTCCCCGTGTCTCCTATGGGTATGGGGTCTAGATGGCTACAGGAAATGGAGGATTTTAAATGAATTGTATTTTTAAAGATGGCCGCCTCTCAGCTTCCTGTTTGCAGCATGACGCTAGTTCTGTTTGGTGGTAAATCCGCCAACGGAATTCAGTAATTCCCTCACTTTTGCAGCGGTAACAGTAATTCCACTGAGAAATTAACAGTAGTTCTTGATTTTTTAAGGTAATTCTGCCAGACGTATGGGTGCTCAGCCAGCCACATGTTTGGATTAGCACCCTTTCCAGGGTGCAAATATTAGGTTGATCATGTATGGTGATACAGCAAACGTAAAGTCGTATGACAGCACTGCTTACACAGCAGCAAGCTGTTCCTAGCAGCAGAGCCACAATCAGGATTATTTTAAGTCTGTTCCCAACACTTCTTGATAGGAACAGTAGCCTTGTCAGGATTATTGTGGCAGCTGATGTAGTTTGTTTGTGTGTTGTCATGAATTCTTGTATGTGTGTGTACACCTGTACTTGGTGTGTGTGTGTGTGTGTGTATTATTATCTATTGTGCTGTTTTTGTTATGCCATCCATTGTTGTTATAGCGTCGTATGATGCCATTTATTGGTTTTGTGTATGTGCCCGCTATCCATTTTTGATAAGTGTGTTTCTATCTGTGTGTGTATGTTTGCTTCCAAAAACGGTTGTTGGTTTGTGTGTTTATCTGTCTGCTAGCATCCGTTGGTGTACACGCATGTGTATGTGTGTGTAAGGTGTCATCCATTTTTGTATGTATGTGTATGTGTGCTGATATCCATTGCTGTTTGTGCATGTTTTTGTACTGTGTGTGTGATGTTGCTATTTGCTGTGTGGGTGTGTCTGTGCTACCATCCATTGCTTCTGGTGTGTGTGTGTGTGCCATCTGTTGCTGTGTGAGCTGCTATCGATTGTTGTGTGTGTGTGTATGGTTGTGTGTGTGCGTGTGCTTCCATTTGTTGTTAATGTTCTTCACTGTGCCTAGGCAACGGAGCTATGGATGGCCTGTGAGGAGCAAGGCTATATATTGGGACAGCTTGAACAGGCATCCTTAGCAATCCATATGAGCCAAGTCACACATGCCACAATGCCACATTGATGGAAGTTCACCCACAGTGCAGAGCAACATCAGCAAGGCCTTGTTGCGATACAAATTAGCCCAAATGCAAGCCTTTGTCTCCAGAAAATTGCCTTTGTCTTACATGGCAGTGCTACCTTATACGTAGCTTAATCAACCTAAGACAGACATTTCTCAAGACTACATACAACCGCATACCAGTTTTCACCATAATTAGGGATAATCAGTGTAGTATAAATGGATAGACCTGTGGTTAGAGAATTTAAAGACTTTTTAAACCCACCCTAACTTTGCTGGTGTTTGGTAAACCTACCCAATGTTCCAACCGCAAGACTGTCAGACTGTACCACATTATTATTCAGCGGCAGCAGGAAGGCTGGGTATGCTGCTGGCGCATTGCTTAATGCAACAAAAGAAATATAAAGGATACCCGTTTTAAAGAATGGAATTTTGACCCACAGTGGTAAATACCATGTTGAGTGTGACATATTTCATGAGACCCTGAAAGACTTGACTTCTGCTAACAACCTATACAAAGAGAACTAATCATACATGTGTCTGTATTTATGAAAGCACCACTGCATGGTGCAAAGGTAACTACTGACGTTAACTCCATATGGGCAGCCTTTCTGAAAGATGTATGGTGAAGCCAATAGATATGACTTTGCAAATGTAGCAAGCAAGACTTTCTGTCCTGTTCGGGCTTAACAAAAACATACTACCTTTACATTTGCAAAGCGCAACCTATTGGCTTTGATGGGGCTTGTTATAGTGGTGGCCATGATGAATTGGGAGCATTGTAAAGGGTTCTACTTGTGACTCTCACTCAATCATGGGGCATCCAGAGACAATACATATAAAAAATAATACACATATTGATAAAACAAACACATTGTAATGCAGAACAAAAGTAGAAAACACACCCATGTACATAGCAGCATGTAAACACAAGTGCAAGTAGTTCTCAAAACCAACATTCAACAACTCTCTCACAACTCGAATAGTTCCACTTGTTTGTACACAATAGTTGCCACTACAACACAACAGAGATTTCACCAGGAAGCACTCATTCTGCGTCACAGAGGGACTGGTATGCATCAGGGCCCTTATAATATGTGTTTTCACGATCTGTGTAAGGGGGGTAAAGTCCTCTCTAACAAGACCTAAAAAAGCCACATCATTAACAGGACACATGGTTTGTAAGTGGGGACACGGGGAAGAGAAATGAGAGGAGAAACAATCGAGTGCGGGGAGAGGGAGCACTGCCAGAGCAGTGTGACTTGCTCTCCTCATCTTCCCTTCCTGTCCTCCCGGATGAGCAATTAAGCAATGAGTATGGGCTTGCTGATAATGAGGACTGCTTCCATAGAACTGAGTCTGGCGCTAATTCCAGCCAGGACTTCCCTGCAACCTAACGCCTACAACTCCCTACAACACCTGCTCAATGAAATAGAAAGTCTCATGACTGTGCAATGTTCAACAAGGTACTAATGCAGAAACAGCTGATGGAAAGCTATGTCAGTCGCTAATTATGTTTTTGTGCTGAGGGCTAGGCAGACATCACCAACATAAAGCCTAATAGCAATGCTGGTAGGAAGGATTTTGGAGAGATGATTGGGTGGGCCATTAATGCATGCCATTATTGGATACTCCCCTGCATTGAACTGCTGCATTTCTTTACCTGGCACCACCATTCCACAAAGGGGCACATTCGGTAGGGCTGTGAGGGTATTAGAGGGGAGTCGATGATGGTAAAGGTTCCAGATTTTAGCGTGATAGAGTTGAGTGTCCAGACATGTTGGGGTGCTGGCCACCCACCGTAGAAATGCTCCTCTCTGGAGATCGCTTTTAACCCTGTTCTTCTCTGGTTCATTATCTGTGTAGCCAGCCAGTGCCATACTCAGAATTCAGCCCAGAAAATAGCCCCACAGGTAAATCAATCTGGCACAAAAGCCACTTTTGAAGTTATACCCATTCATGCGTAGTATACCCAATTAATATATAGCATCCATGCAGTAAATCCTTTGCGACCACATGCCGTGGCCTGGCCTAGGGCCCGCCTAACAGATCACAATATCAGCTGTGGACCTTTAAGTTAGGCGTTCAAGGCATTGAAGCCTGTTTATGCCAATGAAATGTAGCAGCGTGGATGCCCTGAATGACAGCAACTTGGAGGACCCGTGCCGGGAAGTCATATGGCTATACACCTGTTCCCTGCCTAACTCCAAGTGTATGGGTGAAAGAGGCAGAGAGGTAGGGAGTCATTTAGAAGGTGAATCTCGCCAAGAGAGGCTGTGGCCTGTGGCTAGGATGTAGCAGAGTCAGGAATCCATTATGGTGCCTACATGAGTGCCTTTCCTTATATCAGCGTCCAAACGGCTAAAAACATTGTTGTGACCGGTAGGTTCATTGCCCTTTCCAAATGCACCCAAGCTCATGGCCCTCGAAAATCCTGATGCCCTCTGGAAGCTTCTCTGCAAAGCCTCCTGTCCATCCCCTTTTGGTGTCATTGTTAGTCATCCTGGACTTGTTATTAGTAGTGGAACTGTCATTCCCTTATTAACTTGGTGTTTCCCCCCCTCAATCAATCAATAGCTTTATTTTGGATACAACCCATAAAAGCAAGAAAACATCAACAAAAAACAATCAACAAAATAAATAAATCAGAAATATAGTAAATGATACTTAATTTCCAATAGTTCATGAATTAATCTGACATTAAATAAAATTAACTGTTTTTTTATCTATGGCAGTAAAAACCCAATTCATCATTAAAAAGGCACGACTAAATTAAAAACATTTCAGTTCATTACATTAAATTCAGACCAATTGGGATACAACACTAATCATGCATGTTCTTTTTTTACAGCCTCTATATACATATACATGTATATATAAGTTGAACGGTATGGGTGGTGGGATCATCTGATGTTCCTTTCAGGAATGTCATAACTTCTGCTGCTGATTTTATCCATGCTCTAATCAGGGGTTGTGTTAGATACAGAATTATATCATGTAAAAATATAGAACATATATACACAAAATATACACAAAAGGCAGAAATAATAGAACAAGTATTAACAGTACTACTCAGACAGGCGGTAGATGCTGAGAGGTGGGTGTGTGCAAAAATACAAACAATGGAGGGACATGCGGAATAGGTCCAGGCAATTAGTAGTCTGTTATTTGTCTGCGTCTTTGATCCACCTTGTGAGGTTGTGTCGAAAAGTGAGGTATGGTTGATCTGTCCGCAAGGTGGATGGTAGGGAGTTCCAAAGTTGAGCTGCTTTGACCTGGAAGCTACAGCCACCAACTCTGGACAGTTTAAATCTAGGTGTTGATATATTGTTGGAGTTAGCGGATCTGGTGGGTCTTGTTGCATTTATTCTCGTGAATCTCGTAGAAAGGTAGCGTGGTGCGGCGTTGTTTAGACATTTGTAAACAAGTGAAGCTACTTTTAGCTGGATTTTCACGTGAGTTGAAAGCCAGTTATTGGCTCTTCTAAATTCAGTGATGTGGGCTCTCCTGTATATCCCATCCACCAGTGCTTAAGAACCTTAGTCCTAAGTAGTCGAACGTACCAACTTGTTCAACCTCCAGGGCGTCAATTGTAATGTTAAGCGGCCCCTTCTTCTTTGAGCTAAACACCATTGATTTATCAGTATTTATTTCAAGGCCTCTTTTATCACAGAATTCTTTGAAGGGCTAAATGTGGGCCCTTAGAGTCCTGTGGGTGAGTGATAGCAAGACAGCGTCATCCGCAAAAAGGAGCACAGGACATTTCTTGCCTGCCAATGTTAGGGGCATCGGTGGGGATGGACATGTGTTTATGGATAACATCATTAGTATAGAGTAGAAAAAGGGATGGGGCCAAAACACACACTTGACATACTCATGTTTCTACCCCAAAGGGGGCAGTAACTTCTCCACATGTGCCCGACCTAACTACCGCCTCATTGTTGGTTTATAACAACTTCATTGCAGCGAGTAGGTCTAATGGAATACCCTGGTCTTGCAGACTAGACCACAGCTTTACACGTGGAACACCGTCAAATGCGGTTCTTAGGTCTATAAATAGCACATACAAATTGATTTTCCTTAGTATAACATATTTACACATAAGCAAACACAATCTAAAACATTGGTCCACTGTGCTTATCTTGGGCCTAAATCCAGATTGTAAATGAGGTGGAATAGTGTTACTTTCCATTCAAATCTATAGCCTCCTCATTAGAGATCTGGCAAATATTTTTCCTGACGCATCTATAAGGAAATGGAGTGGTAATTCGACGGGCACTCGCGCCACCCTTTCTTATACAGTGGGACGACATCGACCCTTGTCCACAATTTAGGAACAATTCTTTCAGCTATTAAAGAATTTCACAGTTTTGTGAAATATGGGTCCAATACATCCTTATCGATTTTTAACAGATCAACTGCTATTTTATCGGGGCATGGGGCCTTATTGTTCTTGTTGTACAGCAAAAGCTGGATCTATTTTTGCCAAGGTAAGACAACCACATCCTGACAATTCGCAATGTTATCACTTATACCCAGTGTCTTCTCATGAGCTACTCTTGTATCCTTATATAGCTTGCAAACGTGCTCATACCACATAACCTCTGTTATAGCCCCAGCCTTCACCCTCCCCTCATTTCCTGACATTGAGGACATCAACCTCCAGAACTTAGCCTGGTTTTTGTTTGTTTCGGCCCAATATGCTGCCTCAGATATAAAAAAAAATTCTCCTTGATCGTTTCCTTATAGTGTTGTCTGGCTAAACTAAGCTCATCTCTCCCCACTAGCTCCACATTTTTGGCACACCAAAACAAATGTGTGTTTAGGATAGTGCATTCCTTATCATACCAGGTATCTCTACATGTTGACATTTTTTGAGTGCTGAAGAAGGCTTTGTTACATATAGTCTAACTACTTCCACCACTTACTGATGTGTCTTGAGTATTGAATGATTATGTGGTGCTATCATGCTTAAAATCCTTTCCAGGAGCTGAAGGATGTGTCCTTATAAACCAGTGGTCATGTCACAGCTATGTGAACAGCAGTCCATTTTATACGACGACGTGCTTGACCACTGACACTGAGTATAGAGCCTATTTGATTTGTTTGTATTATTTGGACAGGAACCAGTGTCAAACATGGTAACAGTTTTCGGGGGTCTGGGATCATTTCCGACTCTCTGCCCCACTTCAAAATGCTTCAGTCATGCCCAAATCTTTACATCCAATAAGACGTATTTGTGCCCGTCTATAACTATCATTCTCCTCATCTGGAATTGCTTTTTGCCACCGCTGTCACTGCATTTCGCCCTCTCTGTAACTGTGGGTGCCCCACTGGAACTACAGAAAGCCCCTCTTTAGATCTGTTCCCCAGGGGTCTAACCTCTCTCCGTGGCTGTTCAACCAATAACTGGCACTTCTTGCCCACCACGTTGCCACTCTCTGTCCCAACTTTCAGGGTTATGCGGATGACACTCAACTCATTTTCAGGCTCACTTCCGCCACCTCTTCTGCTTCTCTCATCTCTGACTGTCTGACTGCTATCCAGGAGTGGTGTGCCGCCAATGATCTCTGCCTTAATGCCAGTAAGAAAGAGATTCTCCTCATCGACACACCTGCTGCTTCCTTTCTCCCCTGTTGATCTCCTGGCTTAACCTGAAACTGCACTGGTTACCTGGCTACCCTCTGATCTCGGGCCCAGGCCCCCTCTCACCCAGTTGCACACCTGCACTGCCCCTCTGGCAACGCTTGCACTCGGGGACTGTTTCTATATCCCTACAGCCCCATACCAGCACGTGACACCTGATGTCTGCACTTACCCTTGCACCTGCCACCAGCCGGCTGCACTTATTTATTGTCTTTCTTTTACTGTTTATCCTATGTACTGCACTGCCTCGTCCGCTTTCCCCTGCACTTTTCCCCTTCCCCCTCCCCTGCACGTGCACAATCTCAATGTCACCCAGCCTAGTAAGATCGTTGTCTCTGTCTTTCCTCTGTCCCCCCTCCCTTGCCTTGTCGCGCCTTGAAACACTTGTGTATAGGCACGTTATGAATGCCATATCATATGATTTCTGCCATGTTCCCCCTTTTGGAACTACTGTGCACCACCCCGGAATTACCATGTGTCCCCTCTAGAATTGTTGTGTGCCCCTGCTAGGACTACAATTTAGCCTGTGCTCTGTCCCCTTCTTAGCCTGTGTCCTGACCAGCTTCTAAGCTTGGCTGCTGCCCCGTTCTTAGTTTATGGGCCCATTCGTTCCTTGCATTCTCAGGTTGTGCTTCCCCACTCCCCCCCCTCCCGTCCCACACTGGACATGTGCACTGCCCCCACGATCCTGTGCCCAGTCCGTTCTCAATCGTGTGCACCAAAACTATTCCTATTTCTGCCTATTTCGATAAGAGAATCGTACTCAAAGAAGAAAAGGCATTCACGCTTGTGTCAGTTGTTGTGGCTGTTGAATATTTACTTGCATTGCAATCGTCTTTACTGTAAATGTACCTTTCTGTTTGTGAAAGGCATGAGCTGCCAGAAACAGCAAAGAAAATCCACACTCTTGGCTCAAGAATGGTGGGTATCCCACTAATTATTACCCCACAAATGATTCAACTTAAACTTTCGATGCTTCTATAACAGCAAACAAAGTGTGAAATCGGAATGTAACACTTGAAAATATAAAATCTTAGAGGCGTTTGATGGACTTTACAAATCAGCAAAGCAATTGACTGACCACACCCGAAAACATCATCTGGGGGTGCATTGGATATAAATAAACCAATGACACTAACGGAAATTAGAAGTATGAAGATTCCCAGTGGCCACTCGGGCACTTCTGCATTTCATAGGACTGCCAGACCTAGACTGAAAGGCGTCCATATCCAACGGTCAATCGTTGTGTTCATTTAATGTGGGAATGTTCGAAGTTAACTTCCCCCAGGGACAGATTTCTAGCATTTTCTATTGTACTGGCCTAAAAGCCGACTTCCAAAAGCCGAGCTTTAATGTAGTTGACCATTTACATTTTTGTAGTTAAGATTCTGTATTTTTTAATGGGTAACTAATGCTAGACACATTTTCTCTGTCCCACAATTCCAATCTCTCTTACCTACCTGTCTTGTTTCTCTCAGTTTATTGTCTCAAGCTAATCCTTGGCCTATCCATACGCAATAACTATAATACTTGCCTAATTTCCAACTCTTCCACAAACGTTGTTGCTATTTATTGTCACCTTACGGATATGCATACATTATGACAAGTCGGCCATTGGCATGGATGCGTTGTAACCCTCTCACATTAGTTAGACCCACAACTGAAAGTCAACTTTTGAACCTGCTACCTTTTGAACCTAGCATTGATGAAGAGCCTACTAGTTTTCGGTAAAAGCAGTGAAACATTTCTAAAGGCCACAATTATCATGACTGCTTAGCAAATTAATACCCTACTTACCGTTGTATTAGTATTCAACCTGACCGACCATCGAAAGATACATGCTTGCCCTTGAGAGAACTATGTAGCTATATCCCTGTTGAATATGAAAAATAACAGAATCCAGTAGGACATCAGGATATTTTACCACCCTTGTGGGGCAGGGAGCTTCTGGCTTCTCTAGTACTCTGGGCCATAGACTGAAAAGCCCTTGGCCATCTGACTTTCCTATGATCAGAACCTCTGCTTTGCCGCAAGGTCATTTTGCAACTGCTGTGCTGCAGCCAAGTGTGGATTGCAAGTAAACAGTCTGAAAAGCAGCCGAAGCCATTTCCTTCACCTGAACTCAAATTAAGAGTCAATTATATGTCTTGCTGGATTCTGATCTGGCTTCAGGTTAGCATGGTGGTCAAGCTTGAGTTTGTTACTTATTGCCTCCCGAGGTGGAGCTTCCCATTTCTAGTTTTCCATTGTACACTACTCAAAAAGTACCTTATTTAAGTCAAGTGGATAGACAGCAGCTTCTTTAGAACACTGCTGACAGTATTTTGCTGGGTTTCACAGAGACAGCCACCCAGCAATGGGGCAATTACAGTGACTGCTAGTGAAGTTTTGTGTAACATGTAAGACCCTTTGAGGATGATACAGAGGGGTGCTCGGGGCAGAGTGCCTCAGTGTTTTAGACACACGATTGATTTGTATGCCCTCTCCTGCACCTTGAAATCTGCAACTATTCTCACTCCGGTAACACCCAAATTTGAACTATGAGAGTTGGAGTAGCTCTTTTTCAGTCTGTGAAGCCTTCCTGTGAAGTACCATATATTTCTTTTTGTATTTTGACGTGCCTTAGCCAAAAACAGATCTGACTTTTTACACGAAAACATTCATAAATCTACCTTTCAACTCATTTAAAACAAACATATAATGTTAAAAGGTTTCCAGAGACTAAATCAAAACATGTGAAACCATATTGTACAGATATTGTGCAGACCATCATTCAAAATATAAATCCAAGGACAGCAAAAATCTTTAACAATTTGCCACAGCTCTTCCATCAGTCCTTTGATTTACATTTAATCAGCGTCCAACGAGTTATGTCCGTGAGTTTCAAAAACCTCAGACAATTTACCACTTCTGTTGTGAGATAGCTCTCATTCCCTGAGACTAATCGCTCCCAGAACACAGAAGAATCCAAAGAGTTGATACCATATTTCCGTCTGGCTCGTTGAGGATGGTCTGCTTTTTTAGAAGAGCAATGATACCTTTCTTTTCCAGCAGTAGGCCTGGCTTCTGTTGGTGTAGCCAGTTTGCGTTTGTTGCTCCAGTGCCTTGATGCTGCCTTTGTGGCAACTGTGCACACTACAATAGCCAATAACATAACAGTATATGTTTGGGATGAGTGAAACCTCTCAGATTACCACCAGAAGTAACAGTAAATACTGCCAGCGTCAATCTGGGACATTTGTAATGATGGCCTGCGAGTCCTAAGAGTCTTGCAAGAGTGCTGAGGACATTCAACAAAACATTCTGTTTTCCAAAGATGCCAGCTGGGAGAACAAACTAGGTATGCCCCCACTCTAACCAATGTCTATGAATTTCATGACACTATTTAATGGATGCAGTAATATGTTTGGGTTGAAACTAGCCTATATGACATATATTTTCACTAGGAATTTACGAATTACTTCAAAAAGCAGGAAGAGTTGTATTAAGGTCCCTTTAGTGTGTGTTCCATTTTAGACCCATCCCTGCTTTTGATTCATTTTGTAGCTTGGGAACATTGTGTTTCGGTCACTTTTGTCAAGTGTTTTATAGTGTGCAAGCTTCTCTTCTTGTTGTCAAATTCTGATCTGGAATAACTCAATTGATCAATTGGTTTTCAAGTACATTTATATTGTTCTAGAATATGAGTGGGCATTGGACGTGAGACATGAAAACTGAGGTACAGCCAGACGATATGCACAAATTGATTGAAGCGGTGCGAATTTCAAATAGTTTCCAGGTTTTCTCAACTTCATGACATTACAAAGAGCCTTTTGGGTATTAGACTTATATTTCGAATCAATATATTTTACTTTTTTTTTATTTGCCCCGCAATGTTCCGCGTGGGTATGAGACACTGAACAGAAAAAAAACATTCCAACATTCTAAAGAATGCCGGATTCCAACTATATTAATTGCCATCTATCTATGCACATTTCAAAATAATGTCCAAAATGCATAAGCGTTGCATGCCTTGATGCAGCTATCTATGCTGAAAACAACATTCCGAGTGCTAAATTACTACAAAAAACGCAACCGGTTGTCGCCAATTGGTAACCCCTTAAATGCACCCCTAGGGGGACATAAGATCCGAATCAAGTTATGGTCTAAAGATGAGAGAAGCTGCCCACATGTGGACTTCTCATAGTAGACCCAAACAGTACATAGTTCACAATATCAAGTTTGCCTAGGTTTGCCAAAAGACACGATTAAAGACAATTTCAATGTACCAAATGTGTTAGTCGTAACCATAGTAACCATATAGGTGCAGAACATAACACAGAGATGATGATCCTCAAAGGAATAATCTCAAAGTTTATAATCAAATATGCAAAGACTATACAGGATTAATCAATGTCATCCAAAATACATTACACATTAGAGTGAATTCATTCCACATAAATCAGAAAATGCTATGACATACTATGTCAACTGCGTTTTGTGTTACAATAATCACCCAATTCCAATTTGTGGCATATCGCTATAAATGAGGTCCTTTTAAATCAGTAATGCCGACGCGTTTCGGATTTGAACAAATCCATCTTCAGGGCCGGGAGCGTATTGTTTCATAATGTTTTCATGGTAAAGCCTCTATATTCTTATGTTCGCCTAAACAATAGTAAATAGAGAAGATTAGTTTCATTGTTCCAAAGTAAATCCATGTATTAAACTACACGAGTATGAAAGGTACTAACCTTAAACCACTATGTGTAAAGGTCAAATGAAGTAGTTTAGTCCTACCTGTACAATAAAAAAATAAAAAAAGTGTGTCACTATATATATATTGAGGGAATCTGATAGAGAAGATACGAAATATCAACATTACAATAAACATTAGGCAGTAAGTGACTCCCCCGATTAGAGTTCACACATCAAGAGCCGGGTGATGACTATGCAGTACAGCCATTAGAACGCTGTGTAGTCTGGTAAAAGCAAAGAAAACCTGTTAGGTCGAGGGACGGAGGTATCCAGTCCCCGTATGGCTCACTAAGTGTACCTTTCATGTCGAATGTTTTGCAGGTAAAACGAAGAAATGCATAGTCCCCTCCATAAACCTCAAGGTGCACCTTTAGCTAAAATGACACAACATTGTTCATTTCCATTTAATGGATACATTGTTGACATTGGGGTCCCCAACCAAACACAGTGTCATATCTACATGTTATCAAACACTGACAGAAGGACCTTTCAGATATTAATAGTCCACTGAATATAACATCATCTAATCATGGTCCTAGTAAGTTCTTTGCTGTATTGATGAAAGCAGCTTCCATGGGAGCAAATACAATATGGCACTTTTAAGAAGTGCAACTAATTATCTTTTCAAAGGTCATGGGCGTAATTTTAGGCGGGGGCAGGGGTGTTTGTTCCCCCCAACTTTCATGGCACACCATTTTGTCCCCATTCATTTGGCTGGGGCACCTTTTCTTCAGATGTCGTTCCCCCCCCAACATTTTCAGCAAATTTACTCCACTGTCGAAGGTAACAGGTCCTTCTTGTATTTATGAACAAGCCCTCAGACGCACGCTGCATTGAATATTCTTTGTACTTGTCATGTATACGATGGAGGTTTGTTCCCCCATAAACGCAATACGTCGAATATGCTTGTGGTTACACTTTGAGAAATGATGCAACATATCTGTAACTGCATTTAAATGCCCTTTAAGAACATCTGTAGTTACGTTTTACAAGTTTTGTGTTTATATTCATTAACAGTCTAGAAGGGCAAAACCTGGCTCAAGTGTTTCCAGATGATGGACACAGGCATATATTCTGAATATCCATTATTATCAATAGGAGGACCTGCTCTTGAGCAAAGTTATCCCTGAAAAGGGTCATGTTTTCGACAAAATTAAATGTCCAAAAAGATTGCTATCCACTTCAAAATATCCCATGTAACCTGGCGATCCAAACATCTTTCATTTGAAAAGAACAAGCTGTATGCTTTTGAATGGCACATTAAAACCTGCTTACAAATGTCATGTTTTCTATGCATACAATATGTACACTATTGATTTTGGCACTATGGTGGGGACTTAGCACTACCTCGCGGCCAAACAATGCTACTGGCAATGTTTGCAGCATGTATTGACTATATTTTCCCCATATAATGTATTGACTATATTTCCCCCATATCAACTTGTAAGATCAGCTTATATTAAGTGTAGGACAATCAAACGTTAGATGCTGGAATAGCTTCTGTTCCTGCAGCTCACTGTCATTTCTTCTGTCAGCATGTCTCAGATCAGGCACGAGTAAACACAAGATAACTACAGAGCTTGCTTCCCACTAAAGTCCCTGTCAGTGCCCCGTGAAAGAGGGCATGGAAGGGGAGGGGTTTGGAGGCTGTGACCTGTTGAGTTATTGACACCCACCCTGCAGATTGATTGACTGCAGCAAAATACGAAGCCCCTTGCCCACCTTTAATTTATGGAGTCTTAGATCTTATCAATTCCAGTCCCTCTATCCTAGTCACAGTCACATTCACTTATTACCAGCCAGTCTCTCAGCCTATGCCCTGGTCACAGCCTCTCAGTCCTAATAATGCTTACAATCCTTCTGTCTTTGTCCTAGCTCTAGACACAGTTCCCATTCCCATTCCTATTCATTGTCTCGCAGGGCCAGTCACATTCTGTCAACCAAGCCTAGTCCTAGTCAGTCTATCAGTCAGTCCTAGCTAGCCTCTCAGTCACAGTGTCTCTGTTTTTGTCCTAATCACCATCTATCAGTTTTAGTTTTGTCAGGTCTTTCAGTCCAGGTCACAATCTCTCAATCCCATTCCTAGACAGTCATTTAGTCCTAGTTGGTCTCTCAAGCCTAATCCTAGTCCTAGTAAATCTCCCAGTTCTAGTCTTGGTTACTCTCTAAATTATAGTCACACTCACTCAGACATAGCCCTATCCAGATTTTCGATGACAGTCTAAACACAGCCTCTCAGTTCTAGTCACATTCTCAGTCCTAATCCCAGTCACAGTCTCTGTCCAAATCCAAGTCCAAGTCAGTCTCTCAATCCTAGTCACAGTTTTTCATTTCTAGTCACTGTCTTTCTAAGACCTAGCCCTAGACAATCTCTCAGTCCTAGCTAGTCTCACAGGATTCGTCCCAAAGAGTCTCACAGTCCTAGTCAGAGTCTCTCCATTCTAATCCTAGTCTCAGTTTCTCAGTTCTAACCCTAGTCACAGTCTCTCTATTTTGCGGAAGTCCTGAGTGTTACACCTCTTAAAAATGCATCTCAAATAATATAAAATATCAGTACGTCTTATTACCTTGATGCTCCAGAATAAGAGACAGTGAGGCTTAGTAATGTGTAAAATATGTTTATTGTTCATGTAAAGCTTAAAGGTATGAATTATTATGTGGATTTATCACAGTCATGACAAAAAGTATGTCGGCGAAGGAATGCACAGGAATTAATTAGAACTTTGCAAATCATTATTGGATGGCTTCCGAATTAACAAATGATAATGAAAGAGCAGCTCAACCGTGGCACTATTTTACCCTTTTGCACTCAAGCACCCAAACACAAGAGAAAGATAGTCCTTTGATACAGAGGATGGGTGAGTTATACGAGGAATCGCATTTGTAGCCACCTTCAGGATATCTCACCCAGGGGAGTGGTACCTAGCCAGTGTGTCTCATGGCACCATGAGTAAAGCTTAGGGCAAGGGATCAGGACTGCCACCTCCATTCTGCAGGGCTTGTTTGGGCGGGCCCAGTCACCAAGAAGCTTTTAGGATAGAATTTCTACTCAAGAGGCTGAGACAAACTGGAAGACCACAAGTTGTATTTTTATGACATCCATATTAGCATTCCACTTCATTGTAAGGTTCCCAGCAATGAGATGGTGGCGAGCACTGGGAAATAATTAGACAGCTGTGACGAAGTGTAGGCAGTGGGGTGGCCATGGGGCTTGGTTTCACCATCTAATTAGTGATGCTGGGCCTGGGTGGGTGTTCAGGGGATCTCCAGGCCTACCCAAACATACCCCAGTCTGTTAGCAGTGTCCCATCAAATCATGTCCTTACCCCTTTAAGGGAAGTTCCTAGAGAGTATGGAACATCTGAGACACAAACTCACCTAAGGCTGTGATATACAGTAGAACAGGACCCCCATCTTCCACGAGGTGGGTTAACATGCATTTCACAACCATTGGAAAAGTGATGTTGTGGCACTTGGGTGAAAAATGTTCACCAAAACCCACCCAATGTAAAAAGACGGCTCCCAGTGCTCAAACACCTTGCACTGGTAACTGCAGAGCCTTGACTCTGACACTGATGGACTCCTGGCTGAGCAATACAGCACTGGAAGTCCTGATACAGAGCTTCGTAGTGGCAGCCCTGCTCCCAATGTTTTGTATTTTTGTATTTGTATTATACTTTATATAGCGCCTTTAAACAAAGTGCTTTACATAGACCAGTCAACGGTACATTAAAATCGACAATGTAAAACAATGTTCAGGGTCAGCCAGTATCAATCAATCAGATGAGTGAAGCAGATGGGGTTTTAAAGAGGAACGGAACAGAGAGTAGGAAGTAATAGAACAGAGAGACAGAGGAAGGAGGTTCCAGTGGAGAAGAGCAAGAAGCTGGAAGGAGCAAAAGCAAGATTGAGCACAAGGGGGACGGAGAACATTAAGTCTAAAAAGACCAGCACAGCACAGAGGATAAGAAAGAGAATAGAATGAGAGGGGACATGCGAGATAGACCATAGAGAGATTTGAAAACTAGACAAAGAAAATTAAATTTGAGCTGAAAGTACAAGGACAGCCATCCAAGTGAGGCAAGAGAAGAAGAGATTTAATCCAGATGAGAGAGAAGACAAAGTGAGCGAATAGAAGAATGATACATTGAATTAAGAGGAACAAGACGTGAGCAGGGAAGACCAAAATATAGGACAAAACAGTAAACAAGTCGAGAGAAGACTAGCGAGGAAACAAGAAGCTTTGTAGCCTGAAAGGTGAAAAATGGGTGAATTTTGCGTTTGTTGTAAGGATGAAATCGACAGGCGCGCGATGTGAGGGAGATGTGATGAGCGAAGGACAGATTTGAGTCAAAGTAAGACCAAGATTACAGGCAGTGAGTGAAATGGAAAGACTAGAGGGAGGAAAGGAGATAGAAGAAGAAAGAGACGGAGAAGAGAGAGTGTTAGCGGGAACAAATAAGACTTCAGTCTTTCCAGGATTTAAAGTAAGAAAGTGAGAGGTCATACAACATTTAATAGCAGAGAGACAGGAAGAGAGAGTGTGATGGATATCTGGTGTGAAAGATGAGAAGGAAAGAAAAAAACGCAGTATCATCAGCATAAATGTGGTGTGATACTTCAAAGGATGAAATAATAGGGGCGAGGAAGGAAGTGTATAAAGAAAAAAGGAAAGGACCAAGGACTGACCCTTGAGGAATACAATGATCAAGGGAGAAGGAAGAAGAGGTGTTGCCGCCCCAGGAGACAGCAAAAGTACGATTAGGTAGGTAGGATGAAAACCAGGATAAGACAGACCCACAAAAACCAAAAGAAGAGAGAGAGTCCAGAAGTAAGGAATGATCCACCATCTCAAAGGCAGCCTATAGGTCAAGAAGAATGAGAACAGAGGAGTGTTTTGAATAATGAGCTGAGAGAGGAGAGAATAAGTATGCAAGTCAAGGCTGTTTCGGTATGTTGGGGGGGAGAAAACCAGACTGAGTGGAGGGAAGAAGAGATAGATCAGACACGTTTTCAGAGTGCAGTTTGAAAATAGCTGCAGATTTGTATCAAAGACAGCAGGAAAAACCCTAACAGTTCCAAACATAATGAATCCACTCATAAGAGCAACAATAGTACACACATAATCCCTGTTGACGCAGAAGGGCCACCAGGATTGGGCTACCCGCTATATAAAACAGTGGCATATGGGCCATAGTGTGGGTGTTTGGAGGAGTAGATGTAAATTCGGGCATAGCAGCAAAAAGGAGACTGGAGAAAGGCAGCCAGATAGCTAGAGAGTGGGGATGAGGTGGAGAGCACTAAGAAGGTTGTGAGAAGAAACATAATGAACATTGAGGGCACTGGAGAGAGAGCTCGAGTAGGAGGGAATGGAAGGAGAATAGAGAAGGTTGGAGGAGACATAGGAGGAGAGAATCATGATTTTATTAAGAAGCAGATAATAGGTGGATTTGAGGAGGATGAGATGTTTTACATAGAGGAGGTGAAAGAGGAGCCGACACTATCTAAGCCTGGGGGGTGTGGTTCAAGGAGGGGCGGCGGTTACAAGATTGTGGATAAGCATCTAGGAGTTGGAAATGTACCAGGTGCAGGAGAGGTTCCATTGCCACTTTAAAAGAGGTAGATGAGGACTTGGTGTTGGGTACTAGATCCAAGGGCACGAATAGAGAAGGCGAGGTGACCATTCAACTGGTGGAAGCACTGGGGCATGTCTTGCCATAATACAACCTAGATTGCAGCCATTATCCAATCCTAAAGTACAAACACGAACAGGCATTCGAGACCCAGATGCAAGCTCGATCTTGAGTGCAGGAGGATAAGCAGTGGACCTGAGTCTTCCAGCCAGCCAGGGAGACAAGAAAAAAGTGTGAGGACATTGAAACCCCCAAAACTGTGAGTGACTGAGATTCCCCAGATTCCCCAGCATACCCCGAGAAGGGACTCCAGTTTGGGATTCATAAACCCAGAAACTTGCTGTATCTGCCTCCATCTGATCCTACTCTGCTTGGGATTGGCTCCCGGCACACTGCTCAAACTGATCTGAGATCAAACCACGATGAGCTTGGCGGTGCTGAAGATATTATATATGAACCCACCATTGCAAGTCTGTCAATACACTGCCCTTTTAGGGTTACACATGTTTCCTTTTTTCTCTCATGTAAGATCTGCTACAAATCTTGCTATTGTTGGCAACTGGAAACCACATACCAAAGGTTTAGCCCTACTGTTCATGAAGATAACACGTTATATTTTCTGTGTGTAAATATGTGTTGCCTTTTATGAAGGAAATAGTCAGTTGCCAACATGTAATGATAAATCATCAATATGTTAGCATTGTCTGTCGCTTGAAAGTATCACATTTTGCTTTTATAGGTAACCTGGTGCGGACATTGACGGAAGACAATGTAGTACGTACAGTGATTGAATTTTTGACCTACCTGCATCTCAAAGGTATGCAAACGCTGCTTAAAAATCTTTCCTTTATGTGCAGCATATGTCATTGTTACTGCTTGTGTCTTCAGAGTGCGGCTAGTAAAATCTCTTCTTTCATGGTGGTTCCGATTAAACCTTGCCCTTGAGAGACTTTCTGCAGAATAATTCTTACAGGATCACAGCTAACCTGGGGAATTGAAATCTTCACACTCCAGTGTTCAGGCTACTGCACTAGAACCTCAGCACATCATGTGCTACCATTAAGATGTTTATATTGATTGATAAAGCTAGGCTCCAAGTAATCTTGGGGAGAGGGGTCAATGACATGACCTGACCTGACACAAACTAGTGTCCCTGCTAGCACATAATCGTGGATATGGCATTGCTTCCACAATTTCACTACAGGAGGAACATGTTGACATAAACGACTGCATGGGTAATCACTATTTTACCAACTTCCTCGGCTCTATAATATTCAGGGTTCTCCCTCTTAATCTTCATAATATTCCTATTTTATTTATTTATTTATTTATGTATTTATTTATTTGTATACAGGAGGAACAATGCTCTTTTGATAACAGAAGAACGTACAATATATAAGAAATCAGATTTGACGGGAAGCAGTGAGCTTTTTACAATGGTGTGAGTTTGAGGGACAGTCTGACAAGGTTGTGGAGGGGAATACTTTGGGACTATATGTATAGTCCCAGTTGTGGGGGGACTATATTGATAATCTACCCATTTAAGTGTTTTTATCCTATGGTCTTTGTGTTTGCAGATTCTTTCAAAAAAATGTGCCCGAGTCAGCCTCAATGAAATTAGTGCCATTGGGTGGTGATAGGTAAGGCTATAGGTCACAACCACATATACAAAACACAAGACACCTCTGCAATGCATAAACAGGCGCATGCAGGCCGTACATAAACTCCTATCTTCATACTAAGCTTATACGAACAATGCCTACGAGGGGGTACACACATTTCACTGAAATTGGAACTTCAAAGTAGTCCTGAAGAAAGCAAAGGTATGAAAGAAACAAGTACTCACACCATATATTCTGATTATTATTACATATGCCATCATATGTTATATGACCATACAACCCAGCATGTGCACGACGTGTCCTGGTTCTCCCACCCAATGACAGGTGTTACCATCAGTTTAATAGGTACTTTTGGCAAGCACGTGGGTGCTTCTGAACAAAGGAGCCCAGCAAGAAGGACAGTGCACATCTTTTACATGAAGTAAGCCTTCACAGCCTCTCCCTGCACACTCTAAACCGGCTTGAAAAGTAGAAACTGGAGCGAGGGAGAGATTGATGGTGACATGACGCATTACCTTGAGTAGTGGGACTATCTGCTTTGAGGCTCTAGCTGGAATGCATGCCCTCTGGTTGTGCACCCTTTCTACAGCCTTTTCTCTTCGTCTTCGTGCAGCCACATGGCCAGCCTTAGGCAAAGGGTTGTGGTACCCTACTTCATAGGACATTCTGAGGAATTCTTCCCCCACCTTTCATCTTACCTTTCTGCATCTCATTGGCTATTCTGTGAAGAACCTCGCCCATGGATTTAGCAGAGGTCTGGCAGCAAGGGCAAAGAGAATCTTGCCTGAGACAACCTGTACTGTTGACTGAAACCAACTGGCATGCTTCACTTTTCTTGAGGATCAGCCTGAAGTGCTTCAAAGCTCTTATTCACATCTGTGAGGGAACCACTAACTCTATATCTTTGTGCCAGAGTTCATTCGTGTCCTGCATTGCAAAGCTTTCAGATGAACTCTAATGAGAGGCTAATTGCTAGCAATGAGCTGGAGATCTCACAAAGGCAAGCTTGCAGTATTGTAAGATTGACGGATTCCACACCTGCGGCAGGGATTCTTGCCCCCTGCCGCACCTCCTTCCACCGCACCCACTTCTCTTACTCTCCTTCGGAAGGAACCCTTCATCAAGTTGTGACTCATTGGAGTCCACACAACATCATTGGCTGGAGGTTTGAGCTATAGAGCTCTTTGCTTCCACCACAGAAAGGTTCTGAATTCTCTCAACACCAGGCGAAGGAGAGCATCCAAAGGAACGGGGATCAGTCCTTTGGCTTCTGCCTGTGTGTGGCATGTGAACAGGTTGGTGTTTTGCACAGAGGACATTTTGGGTCTGTCCGGCCTGTTGGAGAAACTGGGGCATATGTATGGCACAAAGGGCTACTAGGGACTATGGTCTCAGCTCCAATATCCTGATGGAGCTGCACAAATACACGTTGATGCATGATTGATGTTGCCCTGTAAGGCAAGAGTCCCAGAAGAACCCAATGGGTGCAGCACCCAAAACAAATTAAAATGAGGTTTGACGTGACACTGCTAATCAATATACCAAGTACGTTTAAATAAGCACCTGACGTTTTCATATCCAGGGCAGTTTTCTCTGAACCAAAATGTCCATGCCTCTGAAAACCCTGGCACTTAATTTAGTATAATTAGTGCAATCCTTGGGCAGCCACCTCCCCTAATCTGCCATTCTTCGATTTTATGCCTGCAATACAGTGTTTCCATGTCAGAGAAAGAGAGGCAGAGGGAACAGGAGAGGGAGAGAGAGAGGAAATTAGATAAAGAGAGGATGAGTGGGAGAGGAAAAGAAAGACCGAGAGAGGCAGGTATATAGAGAGTGAGAGGAGGGAGAGAGGGAGTCTCACACAGAGACAGACAGAGAAAGGGAGATTTTATCAGTGGAAAACGGAGACAGTGAAAATGGGAAATGCTTGCATATGGCCAGTGGCAGGAATGTATGGATGAGGCCACCTTGCAATGCTTTGTCTCACATTTTTCTGCCTTTCAATTCTTTGTTATACTGTTTATGCCTGGTAATGTCTTATCATGCCTTCCTATGCCATTATATGCCTTGCTGAAACTTGTTAAGCCCTAACTATGCCATGCAAAGTTAGATTGTTCCATGCTGTATCATGCTAGGGTGATGAACTCCAGGCGAGTAGAATGTAGTCAATTGCCGGGGTCTCCCTTCCAATCGCTCACTGACACCTCACAGATATTTAAACTATGTCACTTAGCTGTACATTGGGTAACAATACAGTGCTCAGAAATGGCCGCCTTTGTGCCCTCTGCTGGTGCTGATTGTGGCGACACTCTTGCCCAAGCCTCAGCGTCTATAGCTGCATTACTTAATCAAATTGCTCCCCCAACGACATCCTGGGCGGAAGATAGCCGGCAGGCGATGCCGGCACTCACTAAAGGGCCTCACTCAAGGACCATGCCTGTCTGGGCCTGTCCGGGCCGGCAGGACGCCAGGACGCTGACTCCATGCGCTACCGTGAGGCTGAACTCTCGCAGGAAAAATTCTCCAAGGCTCCATCATATGCCCACTATGCTCTTGCACCCGACAGTCATCTCTAAACTGTTCTGTTCTGCTTGCATGACCCTGCCCCAACCCATGTACTTCCTCCCACCACTCACGCAACCTACCAGCCCAGTCACCCCCGCCACGCTGTCTCCACGACTTGCTAGCCCTCCATTGTGGGTACTGCTTCCACTAGCCCCAGATACGCTAACACTACTAGAGCGGCCCTCTGCTCCTACTGCTGTGCACCCCTACCCTATTCTAGTACCATCCCGCCCCAGCCTCCCCAAGGTTCACACCCCTCCAGCATCCTCATGTCCTGGTGCCTGTTGTACTGGCAGAGGGACTCCCATGACTCCTTTGTTATTTGCCTGTTGTACCACTCCACCAACGGATAAAGGCTCACATCACAGCCCGCCCCCACTGCCCGGCGCCACGCTCCTTACCCCCTTCAGACAGCCTGAACTGCCTGCATGGGCCCCATTGCCCACCACTATACAAACATGCCCGCACAGCAAGTTAGTCACATTACAGGCCCCATCCACCAGCGCCACTCCACCACCATCACCCACTGCACCACTTTCCACTCCCAGCCATACTCTACCCACGCTACCGCCGAAGGAGCTTGCGATACACCCCCCCTCCTGCACCTGGTCCTTTACCTCCCAAACTTTCCAGACCCAAACCACCTACGACCTTCCCCTGCACAGGCTTGCTTAGACTCAAACACATATGAGCTCGCACTCTCCCACCTCACAAACATCATGCCCCTCGTACCCCACTACTAGCCTACTCACACAGAACTAATCTACTGCCCCACAGAAAATTGCCCAAAATGCATCCACCACACGACTTTCCCTGTCCTAGACAAATTGCTTACACCACACAACTATGTAACATCCGCCCTCCCACCAGTAAAACCACCCTTCTCTCTACAAGCATCACCGTCAACACTAGGCTACACCAGAACTCCCAGCTTGCCCCCATCTACAGGCTCCACCTAATCTGGTTGTACCTAGCTATTCCCACATTCAGCGCACGTCAGTCATACAAACCACGGCAAACAGAAACTACCACCTAGGTGTTATGTGCACTACCTCCCACAGACCCACTGACAAGCAGACTGCCACCCGCAGAAACCTTAAACCCTTTAAGCCTGCCACCCAGAATAGAGACCCAGCAAAAACCACTCCTGGTCAGCAGTCAGGCCTCATGCCCTCCCCACCACTGAAATGCACCCTGATCAATGCAAGGTCCATCTCCTCACATTCTCTGGACATCAACGACCTTATCACCACAGTAAATATTGACATCTTAGAAACTTTGGAAACATGGCTGCATGCGCATCTGGCCCTGCCTTATTGCTAGCCATCCAATCAGGTTACAGCATCCAACACTCAGACAGATGGAATATCAGAGGTGGAGGTGTAGCACTCATAGTTAAGGACACAATGCCCATTAGAAAACAGAACTCTACCCCGCTAGATAATTGCAACATCCGGTCTGTCAAATTGACCCTCACTGACTTTGACACCATCATTCTCCACACTATTTACCACACACTTGGCCCAGCCCTATCATTCAAAGAGAACCTCCTTCAGACTGCAGGGACCTACATTAAGCCCTCTTCCAAATCGATCCTCCAAGGAGACTTCAACCTGGGTTACAATGACCTTGAAGACCTCGCAGCTACCTCACTTTCTAACTAACTGAGCACACTTGGCTTCCACCAGCGTATCAGTGACCCCACTCATAACAAATGGCACACTCTAGTTTGGATTGCAGACCTTAACTGTCAAGTATCCATCCACTCCAACAGCCCCTGGCCCTTGTTGGATCACAACATCGTGCAGTTCTCCATTCCCCTCAGGGTACAAACTACAGCAGTTGCTGTCCCACTACCTTCCATGCTTGCCCGTAGCACCAGAAACCTCACTCAGGAACACCTCGTTCCTATAATCACCACTCTACTACCCCCACGCCCTTTCACCAAAGACCCTAACTTACTTGCTGCCCTGTATACATCAACAGTTGATACCATAGCACTTCTGAAGCCACGCAAACTCAAGCCATCTGCTCACAGAAACTCCTGGCTCCCCCCAGAACTGCAAACATTCTGAGCCCACAAAGACCTAGCTGAATCAAATTGGAAGAAAGAACCTTTCACTTCCAAGAAATTAATGTTCACCACAGCAGCAAAACACTACAAAAAAGACATCCTCTCTGCGAAAACCGCATCTTATAATGACTGCATTGACAAGGCCAAATCCAACAACGGGGAGATCTTCAACATTCTCAGGAAACTGGAAACACCCACCACTAGCTATCATAACCAAAGACGAGACATGGTGCTTGAACATCCAAAATACCATGCTCAACAAAATCGACACCATGCATAAAAAAATAGATTCTAAGCTATCCCTGATCGAACCCTTGCTAGCACCACTAGCGACCCCACCCCCTCAAATCTTCATTCCAAATGACCTCCCTATGCTCCACTACACCGACACCTCGAAAGACAAAGTTACCACTATCCTGAAAGTACTTAAACACTCTCAATGTAAAGGGTATACCTGTCCGGCGAGCCTTATCAAAGACTGTGCTGACATACTAGTACCCCTCATCACCTCTTTCATCAACACATACTTTGCCACAGGCACAGTCCCTACTAACCTCAAGGAAGTGTGGGTTCTCCCTCTTATCAGAAAACCCCCTCTGGAACCTGCTATCTCCACCAACTACCGGCCCATCATTACAGCCCCCTTCTTGCTGAAAATTCTGGACAGAGCAGCCTATCTGCAAATCCAAAAATATCTAGAAGCTAACCACATACTAGGCTTACGCCAGTCAGGGTTCCGCCCTGGTCATTGGATAGAGTCTGCACTTCTGGATCTGAAGATCCAGATTGATGAAATCAGAGATGAAAGTAAGCCTGCCATGCTGCTACTCCTTGACCTACCAGCTACATTCGACCTAGTATACCACGAAATTCTGCGCCGGCACCTTTCCTCCTCAGCTATCTTCTCACCCGAGGCCACATCCTCGATCGTCTCATTCCTAGGCAACAGATCCATTCGAGTCTTCTCAGAGAATTCCAGTGCTTCCCCAGCAGCCATTACCTGCGGAGTGCCACAAGGATACTGTGTATCGCCAACCTTGTACAACATATTCACAATTCCACTATTTGCCCTTCTAGACTCTATTGGTGATACCTACACAAACTATGCGGACGACACACAGATCCTGCACCCACTCACTGGCAACTACTCTATAGATGCTGTGTGCCTCAATTCTGTGTATTCTACCATTCAGTCATGGATGGCCACTCAACGTCTATGTCTGAATGATGAGAAGACCGAGAACCTCCTCGTTGGACCCGATACAGTCACCAAAATGCTTGACCCCCAATACTCCACCTTTAATATTAATGGTACACCGATTGGGGTCTTCCCATTTGTGAAAACACTTGGAGCGTACCTGGACACTACCCTCCCACTCTCAAGAAATGTCAGTGCCATTACTTAATCTGCCGCCGACACGACCAAGTTAATCAACGCATCCAGACCCTTCCTATCCCCTGAGAGCTGCCTTACCATAGCACGAGCAACCGTAGGCTCTCGGCTCGACTACTGCAACGCCCTTCTAGCAGGTACTAGAAACCACAACATTCAGAAATTACAGATTATTTAAAACAATGCACTCAGAGCAGCCTTAAATATCCCCAACATTGAGACATCTCTGTAGCAAGAAAAAAAACACTGGCTTCCTGTTCGTGAATTAATTCGCTTCACATACAAACGCTTGTCCAAAGATACCCCGCTTATCTATCCCAAAATGTTACCAAAGCACCCTCCCTCAAACTCTCCAGGGCAGCCTATGCCCACCGAGTCACCCAGCCCTTATTCAAATGGGTCAAATCTGGATGTGCCAGCTTCCCTGCCATTGCAGCCAAGTAATGGAACCTTATCCCACCTTCCTTGCGAGCAGAACAGTCATACTGAGCATTCCGGAGAGCTTTAGAAATATTGCTGTTCAACTAACCTCATCAGACGACCATCGCCTGAAGAATTGTCAATCCAAGCACACTGTATGTTTTATCATGCCTGTACAACCTTGCAAGTACCTGGTCAAGTCTATAGCGCCTGTTTGCCCGGGGGCTTTGTTCACTCTACAAATGTCAAAATAAATAAATAAAGTGCAGCTGGACATTCCCTTTACAACAGCAACTGACATAGCCAACCACATATGCTGTCCAGTAACAGTAAGGGACAGCCCATTATATTCTGCTAATTTAGTATGTTATTCTGCATCAATGTTAAGTTAATATTAATGTTAATATATGTGGGCTAAATACCCAACATGTGCTAATGTGTTACTTAGTGCCACTTACTGTGCCTTGGTTTAGGTACACAGGTTACACAACTGTCACTCAAACTATCTGGCCACCGGTCGTCATCTCGTTCTAACCCCACTGACGCACACATCACAGTTTATTCAGGAGCAGGAGGGTTCCCTGCATATAAATGAACTGCAGATCTGGCACAACCAGCAGGACTCACGAAGACGTACTCGCATCATCCTATCAAACCCACTCTGTGTGAGGACACGGCTGTTTGGTGTCTGGGCCCCTGCCATGACCAGTCTGGACTGGGAAGTGATGGGGAGAGCTGCTAAGTTTCAGACCCTCTGCCAGGGCTGTCCCATTGCCCACCCTCAGACATAGACCATAACATGCCACCACAGCTTAGGGATTCAACGTCACGTAACAAGATGGGCAGCACCATGAGGTCCTGTAAAATGGCAGAGGTATGCTACACAAATCCCATGTAGCGAAGTATAACCTCCATCAGGGGCGTTGCTAGGGGGGGCTAAGGGAGCTATAGCCCCTGATCTTTTGGTTGTAGCCCGGGATAGAATCTCAGGAGCTACAGCCAAAAGACTAGCTAGCCCTCAGTCCCAACAGTTCCAACATCAGCGTAGCCCCCGGTCTTTTCCAGACCTAGCAACTCCCCTGACCTCCATCGCATTCCATTTGTCACTTTTATGTATACCAGGATGGTCCCTTTACAGCAATTATTGACATGCCATGCACAGGTACCCCCACCAGGTGCCAGGATTTGTCATCGTGGCAGGATCATTTTGATTCCAACAGTGAATCTGGTGGAGCAAAGGCTATTCGTCGTCGGCTCTGCTGGATGTTATTAACGTTCTGTCTTCTGCCTGTGGTGGGAAATGGAGTCAGGGAGGTCCTTAGGGTCTCCTGCCATTTTTCTCAGCAAGTGGAAAACGCTCTTCGATCACCTCTGTGCGCGCACCTATGCGCATGGCTGCGATCAGTGATTGAGGCGGACATGTTCAAACATGGGGGGCATTATTGAACGGGGTCCCTATGGAACCCATCTGCTTTATCCTGGTTTACAAAAGCAGGCAGAATCCATAGGGGCCCCATTCTCTTTGCCTGCATAACAATCTGATAAGGGCAGAGATGCCGTAAATTTCCATGCACAGAGATGGGGCAGTCATGCAGTGGTTTCCTCAGGCTCTGCCCTATTCCGTCCAGTTAGACGTATCTAGGAACAGCTCTTCCTGGCATGTCTCATCAGGTTTGAGCGAGTTAGTGTCCTCACAGACATGTGATCCCCAGTGTGCACATATGTCTGGCATTCCTGTGATTTCCCATGTGCTCCCATCTCATGCCAAAGCGGGAAAGTCTGTCTGAGCCGACTGGGGACTCCTCATCCTTAGACTTAGATTCCCCCGTCTGCTTGGATCGATTTCTTTCCCTGGAACGGTGCTTTCCGGGTTTTGGTTAGCGGCAAATATTGTTCATGATTGATCAAATATGATAGTAATTTTTGTTTAAACTGTAGTGCCCTCTCACACTACTCACAAAAGCGTGAAAGGTTGCTCACAAAAACCTCACAGAAAACCCAGCTTGAGACTCCTGGTCCAGAGCCTCACATTTGTTGAAAGAGTAAAAGTAGCAAGGAGATTGTTGAGCACTCATCCGTGTAGGGGTAGTAGAAACAAAATGTGACCACATAGTACGATATGGATATTCCTAACGAGGAGATGACACAGCAAATCAGTGTTCAACATGCCTACGTGTATTTACCACAAGACGAACTATACCTTCATTTTCATACTACCCAGAGGGCCTGAATACACAAAGTAGAGATGCTTAGATATTACTTCTCATAAGTGGAGTAAGGGAGCTTGGCAAGGACACCTGGATTTCCGACTGTCAAGTTGAGTGTCCTTTGTCTGGCGGGGGAAGAATAATAAACTCCCTCAATACGCTGGTCTCTCGCAGACATTGTCGAGCGATGTTACAGGCGTGGGCATCCTGATGACAACGAATAGCATACATGTATCGGTATATCAAATAGGGTGCCACAAGTTCATGATCCCCAGAGACTACATGCAAGCACCATTAGCCCATATGTCCATCAGACTAGCTCAACTAACTTCACATGGAAGATCATTCCTTACAAAACGACCACTGTAACATATGGCCAATGAGGGGACAGTCCCTGCTGCAGACATTACCTCACTCAACCTATCGAATACAGACTTAGAAAGCCAGTCATAGAAAGTTTAAGGGGGAAGGGCAAAATACAACTAAGCCCCAATCGCAGAGAGTATTTTGTATGCAGCTGAGACGATGCACAGTGTGAGAATAAGGTCTGCAACCACCCACAAATGGGAGGTGGTTAGCAATAATTAGAACTGATATTGTATATTTAACTTGACACATCGACCCAATCGACTCTGAAAGGGATTATATTAAACTTGTTTTAGTCAACACGAATTGGACAGCTTGGCTTTTGTCTATTGATTACCTTTCTTTCCCCCACTCTGCTCCAAGAGTTCATTAAAAGGATGAGATCCAAGCAGTTAATATTCCAATCATGGTGGTAGGACTGGGGGGGCTATGATGCACCTGCAGCGAATCCCCTGTCACTGGGGATGGTAGCTCAGGGGAATGGGGGGGTCATGGAAGATCTGGATTGACTGCTTGACGCCTCCATGGGAATTCTGCAGGAAACATAGCTGCAGGGCTGGGTAAATTGCCTGACCTTGAATGGAAAGCATGTGTGCCAAAGGTCCAGAAGAAACATGGGAAATGGGCGAAGCACATAAATTGGGTTATGCCAGCTTTAGAATTAGTGCACACAAAGGGCAGCGGGGTCGTCCAAGTGGGTGACCGATAACGCGGGTAGCTGGGGAATAAAATGCAATGGTAAAAACGTCCCAATGTAATTCCGAAGATATTTGATTGGAATTTCTGGTTTGAGCCCCTTTTATTATAATAAGTATTTACAATCTTGTACAGAGAATGCTTTGCCAACAGCCCTTGAGGACTTCTTGAATTGGTGTGATGTTCAGTGTCAGTTACATACTTTGGAAGCAAACTAGTGGAAGATTTTTTTTAACATCAAGTTTGAACCACTTCTTATTTTGCCAATCCTCCTCAAGAATGAGGACTTAGTTTGGGGTAATCCCGAGTTGGTAGCAAAGCAACCTAAACCCATACACCCAAATACATTACATGTTAGCCCAACGGTTAACTAATGCGGTGTTTAGAGCTTTCAACATTAAACTGCAGAGTGACTCTCCCGCTAGCTAGACCTACATTAGTTGCGCTAATTAGTCTAGTCACATAGATTACCTGTTAGTAGACCGTCACACTTGGGTATGAGTAATGATTTCGGAGCTCATGTTATTAAAAGTTGCAATTTGACGGCGGGGAGCCATTACGTTTGCACTGCATTGCAAACTGTTCCCACTCGCCAAATGTTTATCATTTGCATATGGCGGAGTGCAAAAGTGCAGGGCAAAAGGCAGCGTAGATGTGTAATCCATGCAGGTGTAAATGCTGGAGCATTTTGCATGGCACAGAGGAAGGCAGGTGGCAGAAATGCAAGCTTGCGTTCTACCCATCCTTTTCGCCTTACTTCACATTACGGCTCACTGGTACATGAGCTCCTTTGAGATTTGCGAGTTTACTAAAATTGATGACAATGTCCTCATACCTGGTAAATACCTAATGTCATTCATATTGAGGAGTAATCTAACCAGGCATAGTCTAAGAACCACCAGCATGATCCTATTTGGTAACTATAGGACCATTCACCTGTCAACTCTATATGATAATATTAATCATGGCTGCACTGCAGAAGAAAATGTTGCCCGTTTTCATCAGGCTATTGCAAGAAGATTTTGTGCCACTTGTCATATTACTTTTAGTGTATGGGGAATTAGCCATTTTGAGCAAACCCTTTGTTTCCAAACCACGTCCTACCTTTTGAAAACAGACACTTCGCACTAAAAGCTGATATTGCCCAGAAACGAATAACAATTGTTAGTAAAAAAAAATTCAAACGAAAGCTGAGATATCGGAAACATTGCATGTTCTCCAAGAGGCAGTTAGTCCTACAGACCCAGAGGCAATTGCATAATGTTCCCAGTATAGCCAAACATATCTGGTTTAATCATTTGTGTATGTTGTATTCTATGGAGTCCACTACTTGCCATACTGCCTTTGTGGCTTTGGCCAGAAAGATGAGATGTAGGAAGAGGGGGGTATCTTGCTATTTACAGAAATAGATGCAGCAATAGCTTTGAAGTAGCAATTAGTGGCATCTGGGCCTGATGAGCTCTGCGTTGATTTATGTAAATGAGCGCCCATTATTTGCCTTTAATTTCTAATGAGAATTGTTTAGCGCAATTGCTGTGACCAAGGTGGTTCCCTTATAGTCTAGGGATGCAGACATTATCTTCCTCTACAAAAAAGGAGATTTGAGCGACCCGGCGAAAGATTTCCTGGTCACTTCTGTAGACAGTATGGGTAAAATCAATGGAAGATATTTACTGAACTTCTTAGGACAGTGGATCCTAGAAAATTCAGCACTATCTCATTTACATGTTATTGCTGCATATTTCCTGCTTTATAGGTCTCTAATGGCTCCAAATAAACCGGCAATAGCTGGAATTTGAAAAAGCTCAAGCAGGACACAATAGCCAAGCAGTTTACAAATTAATACATAATGGGTAGAGAGCTTTGTTAATCACCCTGGGTTCGTTCGGGATCCTTCGCTACGCTCGGTCGCTACTGCATATCCATCGGAAATGTTTATGCCCCTGCATTTAAAAAACCCACCATCCAATAGTGCCCTTAGTGTGAAATTCAGCTCCATTTTATTTACACAGGAAAAGTAGCGATTGTCTAATTACAAAACGTGTTAAACAAATCATTTTTCAAACTAATCATTTGATTAATTATGGAAATATGATTTGTAGAGCTTAATTTTTGTTCACTCCTTCAATTAGAAATACAGAATTCGTACCATTTTTGATTCCATTATCTTAGCTAAAATGTGCAGTTAAAATGCAAAATATTTCCTATAAGAGTTTTAGGGAGAATTCTCCACAATGGCTAATTTCCCATACCTCCTGAGTCCCTCAGCAGCTTTGCTGGATTTCTAGGATTTTTTTGTTCACCTGGTAAGAGTGTGAGCCTTTTTTTCCCACTCTTATATGTGTTTTGCTGTGTGTGTTTAACATTTTTGTGCTCATAGACTGTGGAGCCTCACCTACGCCATAGGCATCATCTTTTTACTGTGTGTTACACAGCACCTTTAGTGCAGTGACACAGGGTCGTCTTTTTGAGACTTCCCACTGTAAACTCCATTTTCTGGGACTGACTACTGTCTCCCAGAACATGTAAAGTTGCCATTGACTTTATTAGTCTTTTAAAATTCACAGACCCAGTACAAACTATTTTACATAGAGTTCTGGAAAGGGTTAATAGTTATCCCTTTTTGTCTGTTTCTCATGGAACATCATTTTGGTCCCCTTTCTTTAAGATTTGGCTGGTGGCAGTGGTATCTACCCTATTTTTCCTACCGTAGTCTATTTAAATATTCTTGATACTGTTTTAGGCTAAGTTAGTAGCCTCAAACTCAAACCCGCTGGACCCCATTTACTTTTATTTAGTTCTGGCGGGGTTTATTCACCATTTCTTTTGTAAAGGTCTTTCTCATGTTTTACTCTGCGTGCCAAACCAGGTTAGGTTCCTTTGTTTGCCGTCCTTTGGCAGGCTTCTGCACAGAAGCCCTCCTTAGGAGTCTGAATGTCTGAGGGGGTCAAGATGAGAGGGAGGGAATTGAGACTCCCTGCACAGGGTCTCCTTGGGGACCCATGTCACACTCTGTATGATTGGCTGTGGTGACTGTCCCGCTGGGACAGCCACCCTGCTGTGTGATTGACAGCCAGGCTGTGTGAATGGGGGAAAACTGCATAAAAAGCAGGTCTCTGGGATTGAGAAGACAGAGTCGCAACTGGATCGAGAGAACTGAAGAGAAGCTGACAGAAGAGGACCTCTACCACGACTGAACCACCCGGTGAAGACCTGCTGCAGGTCCGAATCTCCAAACTTCGACGACAGGGAAGATCTGCAAGGAATCTTCTCCCCTTGAGCTGGTGCGACTAACCAGTTCGTCAAACTGCAAGCCAGGCCTCCCTCCTCTGGTCGAATTTGCTGTGCACAGCTACAGTGAAGCGGATAGCAAGGAAGACCAGACCCTGCTTGGGTTTTAAGGAGCTCACCTTTTATTCGTTGCTTTGCTCTGCTGCTGGTTTCTTCCCTGGGCAGTGCAGGACCCTCCAGTCTTACTACTTCGTGTCAGTCCGACAGTCACTTCAGGAACCGTGAGCCTGCAGGACCTGCCAGGAACGTCTGCCTCAGCTACAGCCTTCTTCTTCATTTAAGGTACTGTTCAAACCCGGTTGTTTGTTCCCTCCGACCCCGGTGAAAGTGTTTGAAACCTTTCGCCAATCCGAGGGCTAGTCCTTCTCTATTCTTTAAAGTAACTTTTCGTCCGACCAACTTCGTTCTGAACTCTTGGCAAAGACTTAATCATGAACTACCCTGAACTGTGTGATCCTCTGCAAAGACCTTGGTCCATTGACTTTGGCCCAGGCCTCTTGATTTGATTTCCTCACTGTAGTTACTTTTACTAGATTGCCCTGTTTACTTACTTGTTGGTGCTTCTCAACCTTTGTCTAACCTTGCATTTCGCGCCCTTTAAATTGCTGGAGTGCCATTTTGCTCACACTTTATTTTAAGCTTAACTTGTCCAGAATCTATTGGGTAGTGTGTAGTATATTAAGAGTGTGATTTTTCTACTGCTTTACTTGGTGAATTGTTTTAAAACTAATGTGTAAATAAATGTATATTCTTTTACTCAGAAATCTTGAGTCAGTGTTTGTTTGAACCATAGTAACTGCTGTCCTTTGTGTAACTATTGGTACTGCTCACTTTACTCTTGAGATAAGTCTGGCTGCTCAGCCAACGCTACCACTTCACTGTGTAGTACAGGCTTGTACCAAAGGTTAATTTCTACTGTAACTTGTAGTCTTAATTGCGTGTGGTGTTCCCAAAGTGTACTGCATATGATTCTACCTAACAAAGAGAAAATAACCCTTCCCTCTGCAGGCCCCCCTTTGGTTCAGCCGAACTACATTAGTTTCAGGCCCTATTGGTTCAACAATCCTGACTGTGCCTCTGGGACTAGGGGCTGCCCAATTCTAACAACTCTTGAAGTACATAGAGCTCGAGCCCAAGGAGAAGCCTTCTGTGGTGCATTGATGAGGGATCATGCCCATGTGAGTCAAATGGTAGTCTCTGAAAACAAATATTAATATGGCAATATGACCAGAGACTGCAGGGCGTTTCAGCATTAGGTAATGCCCACAGGGCTCATAGTTACAGGCACGAGTGTAGCGAGGGCCTTACAAAGGCTCTGGGGGCATTACCTTATGCGGTAATAGCCCACAGTCGAGGAGCATATTGCCATTAGTACCCCAGCCCGTTAGACGGGGGTACTAAAGGTTTTTTTTCCCCCAGCTGTGAGACGCGTGCGCTTTGCAACTGGAAAAAAAAGTAGTAAAAAAAGTTTCAATAAATGTCCACCGTAGACAGAATACGTAGTCCATTTTCCCTTTCCGTGGCAGCAATAGTAAACAAAGAAAATGGCCCCCATGGAAGGGGAGAAGGGACTATGTCCTTTCTATGGCAGCCATTGAAGTATATTGAAAAAAAAAGTAAACAAAAAAAATGTCTGCCATGGAACAGGGAGAAGGGACTATATGTAGTCGCTTCTCCCTTTCCATGGCGGACAGTCGCGGGAAGAACTCCTGGCGCGCAGAGTTCCGAGCCTTCTGGGACAGGTAAGGGCTGGGCGAGGGCCAATGAGCTTGCGTTTTACATGCTCATTGTCCCCCGCCGGGTACTAATAAAACATGTTGGCTTGCCCAGAGAGTATCCCAGGTCTGCCTTATGGGCTAAAATGGGGAAAGACATGACTTTTTGTCCTTTAAACATATAAGAAAGTTAACCAGAGACAATAATCCCCTCACAGAACAAACCAGTAGACATTGGGGAGACTTAAATATTAGGTTTATTTTAACTGGTCTCTCAGAAATTGAGTTAATGAGAGCCAATGAAGTCAGAAGGTACAGGAATATTTGGAGAATAAGAGTTTTTTGTGACAGGGGGCGTGGCTAGAGAGCCATGGAATAAGCCGTGTTTCTGTGCAGCTCCTGAGCATCCTTCAATATCCTGATACACATGGACTTCTGAACAAACGTGTTTTGGCAACAAAACTAACTAAAGCTGTGGGAGTATATGAGGAAGCGCAGGACCGTGCCTGGATGAAAATCTGAGACCAGAAATCGTAATTAGAGCAGAAAAACGTTTGTCGCAAGTCCCGTGGGCAAATCCCCAAGATGGCGCCTGCCACGAAGAAAGGACAATGGAAGACAGCAGATGCGCGGAGACAACTCTGAAACGAGACTGGTCCAGCGCGCTGGAGCGGATGACTACCACCAACGCGCTGCAGCACTGCATCGGGATGCCGGGCCTGTGAACGTAGTGGCCCATGGGAACTTTTAGCGAGGTATACACGCCAGGACTGCCTGCCACTGGGACGGATGCAGGGGGAGCCCAGACAGACCCCCGTGGGAATCACGCAGACGCTGGGTTACTGCCAGAAGCCTGGACTGATGGGCCAGAACTAAGCGGAATGCTGTGGCAGGCGTGGGAGGCTCTGGGGCCACATATTGCAGCACCGGGACAGGGAGCTGCTGAGGCGGCGCAGCTGGGCAGGCGTTGCAGGGCACACAGTGCTTGCGCCCCGCTGCGGCAGCCCTCGAGCTTGGCAGGAGCTGAACAGCACAAGTAATGTCAACACCCGGCGGTATGAAAACGCGAGCGGGTGAGATGCGCGTACGTGAAATTGACATCCCTGAAGCGTACAGCAATACATTGTAACCACGGCAAAGACACACTCGCGGTAAGCGCGAACATGAGAATATGAATGTGGGTGGACATAAGGCACGCAATGTTCGCTCTTAATGATGGCAATGAATAAAGGTGCAGGCGCAAGCAAAGGGGTGCGACACCGCTGGACAGGGGCATAGAAGCCGAATAGCTCCGCCCGGGGACCTGCATTATATATGACAAAATGTCTGCTCTTAATGATGGCAATGAATAAAGGTGCGGGCGCAAGCAAAAGGGTACGCCACTGCTGGACACGGGCATAGTGTAACGCTTGCCTGTTCTTTTCCATGGGGACGTCTCCAGACACACACCTGAGGGCTCTTCGGTACCCCTCCCCATCCCAGACCCCCTGGATAAGCGGATTCAGCTCTAGAAGACAGGAGGGGCAGCTTAGATGATTTCCTACTAGATCGCCCACCTCCCGCGTTCCTGTGCAGGTTCCCTAAGGGCGACTCTCACCTTATTGATGTTAATGGTGCGCTCTCCGTCCTGCCGCTCCGGGTAGGGGTACGTCGATTTTTGGGCCCGTTCCGCTGAGTTGCTTCACTGGCGAGGGCCGGAGTTCAGATCGGCTGCAACTCCTTCTTCAAGTAAGTCTTAGTAAGTGAGAGCAAAGTCTTTATTGATGAGAGTAAGTCTTTATAGGTGAGAATAAGTCTTTGTTATATGAGCTAACTCTTGCCCTTGTTGCTGGTGGTGGAGGTCGCGAAGAAAGCCGAAGACTGGGTCAAGAAGGTAAGCTGAGTCGCCATGCAGCGCTGAAAGCGTCCTTGCAAATGACCAACCTGCTAACTTTGTCTTGCAGACCTCGACGGGCTGGAGTTGGAGGAACCCCCGAAGGAATGAAGAAATCGGGAGCAGCGCAAATTGGGTGGCTTCGAAGAACAGATGAAGCAGCTAACGGGAGAGAGTTGAGATGATACCTGCTTCGGATGACTAGGAAGCCACAGGATGCTGCGAAGTGGTAAGTATGGCGATGGTCTTGCCTTGGTTACTCCGAGGTTGAAGGATGCTGCTGAATTGGTAAGTATGCCGATGGTCTTGCCTTGGATACTTCGAGGTCGAAGGATGCTGCTGAATTGGTAAGTATGGCGATGGTCTTGCCTTGGGTACTTCCGAAGCCAAAGGATGCTGCTGAGCTGGTAAGCGGGGCATTGGTCAGGCCCAGGAAGGCTCCGAAGACGATGGATGAAGCTGAGCAGGTAAGGATGCAGAGAAGGATGAGCGTCACGCTGCAAAGGCAGAATAACGCAAAGCACGTGCTCTTGGTCGGGCGTGCCTTTGGGGCGGGCCCCACCCTGGAAGCAAGACTGCAGCATACAGTTCTCCAGTATTCCGCATGGGGCGGCCATGCTTATCCATTGGCCATAGGAAGCCCGTCCCAGTGAGCGCCTCCTATGCCAGCAGCCCCAGGACTAGCTATAGGGCATCCGAGGAGGCCCCAATAGGGTTCGTAAAGGCCTGTGTCCCCTTGAGGGAGATAAGGTTGTGACACATAGAAGCCGAATAGCTCCGCCCGGGGACCTGCATTACATATGACAAGAGCTCTCAAAAGACAAGCGCACTGGGTCATAACCGGGTCATAACTCTCAGGAGCAGATGCAAATCTGAATGAGGGTGCCCAGCAGATAGCCCTGTGCATGGTAGATGGACAGCTCATCCCGAATGGACCATAATCTGGGCAGGGAAGTGGATGACAGGCCCGAATAATAAACATTATGAGACTGCAGGAAATCTGTTATTGAAGGCTTAGACAAAGGAGCCTGAGACACAACAATCATACGCTCAGACCAAGTACGGAGACAGAGCAAGCACCAAGACCTGAGCAAAGGACATGATTGGACACAACACGGGCAAGGAACATTGTACCAACAAAAAAGAAACAGCTATAACAGCAAAGATAGACAGATAGACAGAGCAAGCTTGCTCCGGTGAGGAAGCGGAACAGGCATTTAGCACATCCACTGCTAGGAACCCATTGGAAACCAGACCTGCACGACATGAGAAACCACGGCAGGGCTGACCTGGGAGGGGACCGCAGAAAACGAGGGATTCCCTGTCACCTGGAGAATAGATCCAGAAGCACCACAGCTCCAGGAACAAGACACTCGACCTTAGCATAACATCAGAACGCCCGAACCCCAGTCGCGCACACGCTAACCCCAAAGGTCTACCACAACGACACAGGGGACCGACAAATTTCTGCTGTGCACATGGGGGACAGTGTGATCCAGGTGTTTAGAGCCCGTACGAGTCCAGGCACCAAGATGACAACTAAAATCCCAAGTCCAAAGGGAAGCAGTCCAGGGTGGAGGACTACACGAAAACCCCGCAATTGACAGAGGGGGCTAGACCTAAAGACAAAAACCCACAGGTGGATATGACCCCAATGCGCAATGACCGGCAGATCCTGGATGCAATCGCGGACTTAAAGGTGACGTGGGAGAGCAAGCTGGAAGCAGCTACAGCTGAACTCAAAGCGGTGCTGGAGCTCAAAGAGGGCGCAGTACAGGAGGAAGTCAATCTACTCAGACAGGATGTACGGAAGATAGCAGAACGAACAGATGAGCTGGAGAATGAAGTGACCACAAACACAACGGCCCGAGCATTTCATGCCTCGGAGATCCACATACTGAAGCAACAAATCAGCAATCTAGAGAGGAGGAAGCTGAAGGGCGCGACCGGAGGAATAATGTACGCGTAGTAGGCCTTCCGGAAGGGGAAGAAGGCCCTAACCCGATGGACTACGTTGAAAATATGTTACTGCAGGAAATAGGAGGCGGGGTCCTTACTCAAGGATTTGTGGTGGAGAGAGCACATAGAGCGCTCACAAGGAGACCTCCCCCAGGTAACCCCCCCAAGGCCAATCATTGCCAAGATACTGAACTATCGAGACAGGGAGAAGATTTTGGAACACTTCCGGAAAGGGGGCACTATACAAAGGGCATCCACGACCATCTCGGCATATCCTGACTACACACTTCAAGTGCGGAGACGGCGACTGAATTATGGGACAGTGAAGAGGAGATTGCTAGATGCGGGCCTACGATATATGCTGATGTATCCAGCCAAACTGAAAGTGTTTCATAAAAACAAAGCTCTGTTCTTTGAGACTCCGGAAGATGCAATAGAGTGGCTGGATGCCCAAAATTGTCCGGAGGGAGCGGACAGTCGGAAAGAGGACAGTACGGACAAGTGAAGCCCGATCCTGAGAACAAGGTGCTGTATATATTGTGACTTTGGGACTTAAATATAAGATAGAGTAGGATGGTGTTGAAATCAAGGGGCGACGGATTGAGAGTTTAATATAGAAGGCGCATAACATAATGTGGCAGATATCAGGAGACGCGATGGATTCACTCTTATACCCCAATAGATAGTTGGGTTTCCGGTAGGATGGCAACCCCCTGCTGTGGCCTAGTATCAGCATTTCCGAATAGGTACTAAATGCGGGTAGGCCTGAGATCCAGGGATGGAGCTGGGCATCAGTTGGGTATGGGAAGGGTGGGGGGAGTGGAGGGGGGGGTGTGTTGGGGTGTTTGTAGAAGAGGGGAGGGAGTGTTGGGAGTTGGGAAGTAGGTTGGATCTGGGAAAGGAGGGGGGAGGCTGGGGAAGTTGGGGCACAAGGGAGGGATGGTTTAAAGTTTGGGAAAGAGCCTACAGACATGAGTGATGGCCTACAAGTAAAACCTGCAGACCTGCATAAGGAGGGGCGGGAAGGTATTGGATAATGGGGGACCTCAAAGTAATAACTTGGAAGGTTAGGTGGCTCAAAAGTTAACTGAAAAGGAATAGGTTTATGATGTATGATGTATCTGCGTAGACAGAAAATAGATATAGCCCTAATACAAGAGACACATCTTCCAAAAGGGAAATTAGAGCTTATCAAGAAGAAATGGAAGGGAACGCTGATTGGTGCAACATATTCGGCTTATGCTAGAGGGGTGATTATCTGGGTGGCGCCACATGTCCCATTCCAGTTATTACAATCCACAGTGTAAGCAGATGGGAGATGGTCGCAGTAAGAGGGTTGGTGGAAAATAAAGAAATATGTATCATAAATACTTACGCCCCAAACCAGGACACAGTGGCATATTTTAAGACCCTGTATACCAAACTGAGAATGTACTTGGGGGAGGCGGTGATTTGGGGGGGGGGATTTTAACTGCACACTAAACCCGAGGGTAGACAGATTGGATAATAAAATAGACAGACCCACCCTGGCTGCCAGCGTACTGCAGTCATTGTTAAAGGACTTCAGGTTTGAGGACGCTTGGAGGATGCGCCACCCGCAAGACAGACAGTACTCACACTACTCGGCCCCACAAAATTTGCATACTAAGCTAGATTACATGTTTGTTACGCAAGAGCTGATGGCAGAAATAGTACAGATAGAATACAGACCACTCGCCACTGGCCCTTATATGGCAATACAAACCTCCAAGAGCAAGGACACGAAGAGCTGAGGCATTAAAAGATATAATGTTCAGGGAGGACTTGAGAGAAGAAATAGTAAGTTACTTTGAGACCAATACTGGCAGTGTCGAGTCTGCTGGTACGCTGTGGGAAGCCTACAAAGTGGTAGTGAGAGGGATAGCCATAGCTAAGACTAAGGGACTGCAAGGAGGGATACTAACAGAACTACAGGAAGCAGAAAGGGAGCTGGAGAAAATGATGAGAAGTGAAGGCAATACTAAAGAGGACACTGCAACCATAAGCAGGCTGCAATAAGTATGTACAGGACACTGGGAGAGACTGTGCAATTTAAAGTATAAGAGATATGTAGAAAGAGAACATACGGGAGGAGATAAACCAGGAAGGGTGCTAGCATGGTTATATAAAAGCGAGACCCCCAGACCAACAATCAGGGCAATAGAGAAGGAGGATGGGCATGTAGTGCATACCCAAAAGGGCATGAACAGGAAATTCCTAAAATACTATCAACAACTGTATGGGGATGAAGGGGGAAGCGACCACAGGGACATAAAGGAAACACTGGAAGACATAGGTATGCCACGAATTAGCGCGGAGGAGCAAGAGGACTTAGACGCCCCGATTACCTTGGAAGAATTAGTGGAGGTGGTGGTGCAGCTACCCACTTGCAAGACTCAGGGGGCCGATGGACTCCCTAGTGAATTTTATAAAATGTACAGAAAGGAGGTGCTCCCCCCCCTTTTAGCTATGCTCAATGAGGCATACAAAATAGGAAGATTGCCGGAGTCCTTGAGAGAGGCGATTCTTATACCACTTCCTAAACCCAATAAGCCTGGCAAAGATTGCAGATCATTCAGACCGCTGTCAATGCTTAATCAAGATAGCAAAATGCTCACGGCGGTACTGGCAAACAGAATGAAACAGATTATTGACAGACTAATACACCCCGACCAGACCGGGTACGTCCCACATAGAAATATAACTAATAACCTCAGGCGACTCCACCGAGTCATAGAACATACAAAAGGGGAAACGTCTGAAATTTCAATTGTATCGTTGGACCCAATAAAAGCATTTGACTCAGTTAAATGGCTATGGTTGATTGGAGCCCTGTCCAGTTATGGGATAGGACCTGGGTACCTTAAATGGGTCCAATTGCTGTACAGCGCACCGCTGGCCAGGGTCAAAACTGGAGCGATAATATCGGAAAGGTGGCAATTTAGCAGGGGTAGGAGACAAGGATGCCCAATTTCCCCCATGCTGTACATCTTAGCATTAGAGCCTTTGGCGATATATCTAAGGCAACAGTATGACATGATAGGAATAAACATAAATGGAGAACCATACTTAATTTCCGTGTACACTGATGATGTGTTGTTGTATTTACAATATCCTGAGGAAAACCTCCAATATGTTCTGGAGGTAATGGAACAATTTGCGGCGCTGTCTGGCATAGCAGTGAACCCCAGAAAATTATGTATATTTCCTATGGGTAGATATGTCGGAATTCCATGAGAGAAATTGCCAGTTTTACAAATACCGTGGGAGGTCAATTCATTTAGATACCTTGGGATAGACATCTACCATACGGTGGAGGCAGAGCACCAACACAATACCGAGAAAGCAGTCAAGGGTATCAAAAATAGCATGAAGTTTTGGGTAAAGCTCCCTCTGGCGATGATGGGAAGAGGGCCAATGCTGAAAAAGGTGGTTTTACCTAGATTATTGCATTATTTTGGGAATATACCATATCTGATACCAAGACGATTTTTTGATAAGATGCATAGTATGTGTAGAGGGTTCCTCTGGCATGGGACGAGGAGCAGGGTTGCCCTTTGGAAATTGCAAAATACGTATGATAAGGGGGGCATAAAATTGTCAAACTTTGAAATTTATTATCTAGCGCGCCAGCTACAATATGTGGCAAAATGGCTATCAGAAGACCCAACTTCAGAATCTAGGTTGTTTAGACAGGACTGTGCCCCATTCTTCTTGAAGGAAATGATATGGCTGTCCAAACCAGACATGGGAGAGCGCCCAGAGATGATGACATTAGGGTGGAAAATATGGCATAATACGTGTCAGATAATGGAAAACCCGACCCCGTGTTCCCCGCAGGTGCCACTGATTGCCCAGGCGGGGAAAGAGTACCAGTTAATGAAGATAATCAGGAAAGACTGGGAACTGGTGGGGATAGCGACAATAGGGGATATATGGCAAGAGGGGAGGATAAAGGAATTTGGGATGTTGGTGGAGGAAATGGGGTTACATACGGGACAATATATTACATATCATAGGGTGGTCCAGCGAATTAAAGAAACATGGTCAGAAATGGTATTGGAAGAACAACCGGACACCGCCATAGAAATAATATATGATATAGCAGAGGGAGGGCATGAGATATCTAGGATATATGAGCTGATAATGTCCAAAGTGGGAAAGGAAGTGGTACAACTACGACAGAACTGGGAAGAAGAAGTGGGTGCCCCGATGAGAGATGGAATGTGGGAGCGAGCCCAAGGGTACCACAAGAAAGTGTCAAGGAATGCGAAGTTACAGCAAATACAGCTGTTTAGTACCCGGCGAGAGTCAAGCAGAATGCAACACGCATTCTGATTGGCTCTCGCCGGGTCCTTACCCGGGCCAGGACTCCAGCTGCCTTGTCCTCGGTGGGAGGGCGTGGCAGCCCCTCAGCCAATGAGGAGGCTCGAAGCGGGGCCATCCTCGCTCCGAGCCTCCCCACGGCTGAGAGGCTGCCTCGGCCCCCCGCTGGGGCCTCGGGTAAGCTTTTTTTTTTTCCCTTCCCTCACTCCTCCCTACCCCACTCCACTTAACTTCTTGCTCCTGCGTCTCTGGTGGGGGACGATGGCAGCCTCCAGCAGTGTGGAGACTCCGCACCTCCACACAGCTGGAGAGGCTTCCATCGTCCTCTGGCAGGGACGAAGGAACGTTTTTTTTTTTTTTCTCCCCCTTTTGACTCCCTCCCGCCCTCCCAACCCCACTTACCTTCTGCTTCTTTTTTTTTCGGGAGCGGATGCGTACGCTCCCGAAGACCGCCATGGAAAGAGAAAATGGACTCCCGTTTTCCCTTTCCCGGCGGCCATTTTCTTGGTGCTTTTTTTTTTCTGTCCCGAAACGCCGCGGTTTTCCGGGACAGAAAAAAATGCTTTTAGTGCCCTGGTCACGTATATAATGCGGGCCGGGGTACTAATAGCAATATGACCTTCGCGGCGGGGGCATTACTGACTCAGGTAATGCCCCGGGGCCTTCGTCAAGGCCCCCGCTTCGCTCGGGCCTATAACTATGGGCCCCGGGGCATTACCTGAGTCGGTAATGCCCCCGCCGCTCGGGTCATATTGCTTAAATATAACCCACAGGCCTTGTATGACACCTCAGAGGATAGCTAAATTTAAAAACACAAAAAGGCAAATATGCCCCAAATGTGGCAAAGAAAACGCTGGGATAATGCACATGTTCTGGGTGTGCCCAGAAATCGAGAAATTTTGGGGAGAAGTAGCCCACAGATTGTAGGAGAAGGGGATTAAGATAATTGTTGAGATAGCATGGGCATGTCTGGTTGGGGCTTTCCCCATACCACGTAAACTTAAACATGTAAGTAAACTAAGGATCTAGCGTATATACTCGCAAAGCATAGGATTGCCATGGGATGGAAGGCATGTCACACACCTAGGATAGAAATATGGTGGAAAGACCTTCAGAAGTGGGCAGAAGCCAAAACTGCAGTATGGCAGGAAGCTAGAAACATTGCAGGGGATGAAGAAACCCTGACAAACTGGAGACACCTAATTGCCACACTGTTTGGGTCCACGTAAGATTGGTCAAGCGACCAGGACCCAGCGGGGAACACGGGAGAGGAAACCCCTTTGCAAAATGTAGAAGTAGATCGTGAAGTGATGTAGGCTTGGGTGGGGGGGGGAGGGATAAGCAGTAAACAATTATTGTGTATAAAATTCGAAACATTGTAATTGTACTGCAAGTTTGGTTGTTGGTTGTTGTTTGTTCGGTTGATATAAAATCAATAAAAAAAAAATTAAAAAAGAAAAAAAAAAGTTTTCGGGGACAAGAAGAATGCCTGGATAAAATGGATCCACTGTTTATAAGGGAAATTGCATGTCAAATAGAGCCTGGATACTCTTCCTTACACTGTCTTTCCTAGTAGTTGGAGGCAGAGGAATGCTGATAAGTGTGCATGTTGCCTGCACTTAGGGAAGATGCTGAACACTTACTAGTTTTCCGCCCTATGGCGTTTTAGCTGTTAGAGAGCAAAAGGGGTTTGGGCTGCAAAGAAGGCAATCGCGATCTGTAGGCCCACAGAAACTAAACATATAGCTTTTGCTGGCTGAATTTCTTTGGTACTGCATTTAATGGTAGGTCTAAATTCCTAAGAATTCCTTACTAATCTAGCATGAAAAGATTATACATTGAAGCAAAAGGGGGCAACTCATATCATCCTCGTTCAACTTGTTTTGGTAGTGGAAGTTTGCCTTTCATGTGCATGTATCTAAAGATACTTGCTTGTAGTTGACTTTCAGCATCTACTTCATGTGTTATTTTTTATAAAACATTGTACACAATTGCTTTTTGCATGATGAGCTAGTAATGACGGCATGCAGCTGCTATTTCTCATGCACTTTATTGATATTGGTCCTCATTACGAGGTGGGCGGTAAGGGTTAACGGGCACCGGTAAGGAGACCGGTGCCAGTAAACCCTTACCGCCCTATTCCGAGGTCCCTTAGCGAGTCCCGCTATGGGCGCCTGGTTTTAGCAGGCGCCCTTAGCGGGAGCCGCTAAGGGACCAGGGAGCTAATAACGGGCTCGCTATAAGCGGGCCCGTTATTAGCTCCATCCCCATTCCCATTGGGCCCTATGGGGGCTCGAATGGGAATGGAGAATGGTTCTCGGAATGGGGATTTACTGGGTCCTCCAAGGTTGGAATGACCCGGTAAGTCCCTATTTCGACAACCCGGAGCCGGAATGCGGTAAGGGGGTAGCCATGGTGCTAAGAGCACCATAGCTACCACCTACCTCGTAATGAGGCCCATAGAGTAGGAAAGGGTTGCACCATACACTGTGAAAGAGCAAGTCAGGCCTTTCCGTGTTAGCATTGGTAAAAGATGCCAAGAGATTTTTAACAGAAGGAACTTGAATTTAGCTTTCAGAACGGTTTATCAATCCTTGTTTTATAAATTGTTTTCTTTTTTTGTAGCAGATTCAAACATTGCACCACGAGGCAAAATAAAGGTAGGGAGGCCGTTTCCGGTGTCTAAAGGATCAATCATGTTTTTTAAAGCATGGGAGTGACCAGTCAGTCTAAAATATCAGCCATGTGTAGGCCTTGCACAAGAGATTTATTCAAAAAGCCACCAATAATTGGGCAGAGCCCAGAAATGAAGCCCACTATTGAATTATAGTGAAGGTACTGGATCTTTATTTGACACTGAGCATTTACTTGACTTAAACACTGTGGGCCTCATTACGAGTTGGCGGTGTGGGTTAAATGTGGCAGTATTTCCTATACCACCTCATTACCGCACCACATTCACCTCCAGCTATGAGCTGGAGGTAAATCCACTGATTTTCTGGCCATTTTTGGTAGAATTACTGCTGCAGTAACTATTCTGTTTTCTACTCTTTATATTTCAGTATTCCCTCCCTTACTTAATATCTCAATGGCCCCTCAAGAGATTTTTAAAGTTCCTTATACTTCCATTTTTTATTTTTTGAAATTATCAATTGAACCATTACTCGTTCTTAAGGATCCTCTCCTTAACTGTACAAAAGGGATTAATTACATAAAGTAGTGAGATCTCAAGATTTTCATCATATGCGTGCTGAGGGTAACAGGGTCTCAAGCAACAGGAGAATATCTGCGTACATCTAAGGGAAGAATTATATCTCAGTTCATAGTGGGCCACTTTATATGTCTCCTGTTCCTGCTTGCAATTTCTGTAGAGTCCCCCCAGAGAACCCTATGGTCCCATGGGTTTTGTTTGTCATTTCCAGTTTTGTAATTACTGAAAATCTTTCACTTTCTGGCCCTGCCATCATTTTATATCCTTGATCAGCAACCTTGGAGGGAGATCAGTTAAAATATAACCAATGTGATTCTTCTTATTTCCCATGGAAAACGTCTGTGTGAGTGGGCTGTCTGCCTCGTTCCTACCCTTGCAGGCCCTAGTGCAAACTTGGGTTGTCTTTTGAGTTGCTTTCCAATAATCTCACAAATATTCTTTTTCTGTAATACCTCTCAGAATTTCTAGTGGTTCAAATTGGCCATTAAAATCACATAGGACAATTTTAATTAATCTCTCTTTTCCTCCAGTTGGTTTCCCCCGTTTGTAAAGTAATGTCTCTATTAATTGCAAAATCAGCCCAACCTCTGGGCTATTTGGTCTATTACAGGCTTTACAAATGAAGTTTTACATTGTCTTCAGCACTACTATTTTCACTCCCTCTACACCGTACCCAATTGTCTCTACACATGAAGTTCTAATATGCAATTCAATATTATTCCAAGTTGGCAGGATGCCACTTGAGGAACCAGGCCTACCCTTTATAGCCGGAAATGGACTAATTTGCATACCTAACTATATTAACTGTCTTGACAGCACAAGTTTTCTGGAAACCACATATGTCAGTCACTCACCCAAATGAAATTGCACCAGTCATTAACCTTCACGATCGTTCTTATTCCAGCAAGATTCCAGGATCCTATTGGAAAAACAATGCAGGTGATTATGGATCTATCTGCAATCACATCGAAATCAGCAAGAAACCTCAGAATCAACTGTGAGGAAAAGCTCTTGCTGGCCAATCAACTCAATACAGAATCCAAAAACAGCAACTTACACCTTAAACCTGCAAGGAACCCACCTCCATTCTTGGCAACACAACACATCTCTAATTAGAGACATTGTTTTATCCATGCAAGACTATGCTAAATTTCTATCCACTAGCCTCCCTCAGCACCTAACAGACAATCACCAAAGGCCCCAAAACAAAGCTGTCCGGTTTATATTCAACCTGAAGCTGCATAATCAGATTGCCCATGCCATGAAGCAGCTCCAATGCTTTCCGTCCCGTCCTTCATCCGGTTCAAAATCTTAGGCCTCACACACAAAACTTTCCATAGAAAAATAACTATCCATTCCTTTAAGTGTGCATTAAGACATACAGTTCAGTTAGGAATGTTCCCTGCTTCGATGTCTGGTTTCGTAAATGTCCATCTCCTGCAAACTCAGATCTGGAGGCTGTAGGTTCTCAGTCCAAAAGTAAAAGCTCTGGAATGTCTAACCTGTCAATTCCTCTGGCTGAAGGAAACTTGATGGCCTTCCAAAGGCTTGGAAAAATCCACTTGATCACAACCCCCTACTGATCTTCCTCGGGACCTCGTCCCCTTCTTGTGTTTGGCCAGAGCGCCCATTGGAATGTCTGCCTGGTTTCCATAAATTAACTTTGTTTGCATGATGGCACAAGTGGCAATATATAAATAAATAACATGGATAGGTAGTCATCACCAGTGCAGTAAAGAATTGCAGTTGTTTCAACGTATTCCTCTCTGTTACTTATGAACTACTGCAGGTCAGTCTTCAAGAAAGGTCAACAAATACCTGCTGTCTCAGTGGAGTTCCTTCAACTCTGAAAATGGAGTAGGAGACTGCATTCCTGGTTGAGGTTCCTGGCATGTGTCCTGAAGTTCAGTCTGGATTGCTCACCTTTCATTTGGGATACCAACTGTGTGTCCCATTGAAAGTAACCAACCTTTATATAGGAACGCATACATGTGTTGGGTGTGCTTTTAGATGTATTGTGTATGTTTCAATTCACGCTGCTTTCCCATTGAGTTCACTTAATTGAATCAAAGGGTAGGCATGTCAACGCTGGGCAATGGCTAAGAGGGATGAGTTGAGTTGGGAAGAAGACCAACTGTGATTTCACATTGTCTTTCATTGGAGTCGGGTAGTCTGGAAGGGGGAATTACGGTTTGGAAAATTAATAGCTGTACTTTTGTTGAAAGTATCAGACAATGTCCTTCTAAAAGCAGAGAGCTGGTATGTGGGATGTTATTTGGCTTTTGGGAAGGTGGCTTCAGTGGTGTTGTGGGAGTGACCCTAGTGTTGCAGATGGGCAGCACAGGATGCAGATTTAAAGTGTGGGGCTTAGTAGAGTACCTGGAAGGCTTGGGGCTTCCCTCAAAGGAGAATGAAATGAGTACTATGTGACCCTTGCCCGAATGCAGGTGTCTGGGGTGCAAGTGTGGGCATAGACATTTGAATCAAGGGGAAGGAAAATGTTTTGTGAATGATGTAGATTTTGTGGTGAGGTGCATAAATGACATTGGGCTTGATTTACTCATGAATGCATGAGAAAATAGGCAGCATCCTTGGAGGGTGGACATACATATGGGTGACCCTGCATATTGAAGATAAGCAAAGGTGTAGGAAGAGTGGAGGTGGTCGAGACACGTGGATAGCTCATATGAAAATAGATTGGCATTGATGACATGCATATGGTGCCCGAGGGTCCAGAGACATTGGAAGAAGAAGGGAAGGGGAGAATCACATCAAGAGGTGTGACATGCTTAAGGAATCCATGGAGGGCTTCCCAGAGGGAGTAAGGATAGGACAGGAGGTAATAAAATGATTGTCAAGTATGGCGGTGCAGGAAAGAATTGGCGGTAACTGAATTACCGCCACCTTTGCCTCACCACCATGCTACAAGTATGGCCCTGGAGTGAGGGATTTACCTCCAGCATGACGCTGGAGGTAAATCTTCGCACTGGACCTCATTCTGAGTCAGCCAGTCCGGTAAAAAAGTTCCATTATCTATGGACACCAGCACTTTACCGGACCGGCCGCCTACAGGTTTGCCAGTGGGCACCTGGGTTACCTCCAGCTAAAAGCTGGAGATAAGCCAAGCACCGTACCGGCAGAAAAAGCTCTCAGTAATTAGGGCTCTTTCTGCCAGTAATGACGGCAAATCCCTTCATGGAGTCCTATGGGACTCCATGAATGGGGATTTACACCATCACGCTGACATCCGTAATCTGGCAGCAATGCCGCCGGACCGGGTGCCGGAACCGGTAACTACATTTGCCAGTATCACAGTGGCTCTACCGCCAGGATACCGGCAATGTCAGAATAAGGCCCAATGTCTGCCGAAAAATCGGCAAAATCAGCGAATGAAAAAGCCCCATATAGTCCAATGCACTCAGAAAAAATGGGCATTTACTCCACCAACGCCACTTGTAGTCTGGTGGTAATTATGCCGGACCAAGTCGCGGGAACAGTATTTCAGTTGGGCGGTACCCCGGCAGATTTACCACATGATTACCACCCAACTCGTAATGTGGCCCAAAGAACCATAAGTGGATAACATATCCATGAAAGAACAGAAATATAACGATTATTCAAAATTAAGAACCAAAGCATGTACTGTAAAAGAATTCGCTCAGAGAATTAGAATTTGGCAGGTCATTTTTCAATTTGAGAGCACATAGCATGTAGGTGAGTAATGTCCAGGCCACCAGAGGGGTTTTAGCCATCAGTAGGCAAATCAAGGCTGGTCTACATTGCCTTAGGTCCAATTGTTTTAGTAATGGTTTTAAGGTAATTTTCCTAATAATGGTATGGGTGGGACAGAAGAATAAAAAATGCATGCTATCTTCTCGAGGCCCATTACAAAACGAGCAATCTTGGTCAATTGACCTGGTGACCTTGGATGTAGATCACTTACATCTGACAGTTCTCTGAGGCAAATGATTGAGCTTGGCTCTGTAATCAAAACTCGTTCAAATCTATGTTTAGTCAAGAATAAATAATCTACAGTACTATTAGTAGCAAGAAAAATATGAGCACGATTCGAATATTCTGATCAACTTTGCCTCCTCACAAATCATAAACACTCTGTCCTTGACATATTCTAACACCCTCGATTGATTCAAGAAAATATTGATGGGCAGATTAGCATGTCAAAGAGTACAGTTTGCAAGAGCCAACTGTTTGTTCATGTATGATGACCAGGGAATACACATCATCATCATCACGCTTGTATTGCGCAACTAATCACCAAAGGCATCAAGACTCTGGCATGAGAAATGAGCAGATGAAGAATTGGACAGTTTTATGAAAACAAATGGGTTTTAAGAGGAGCCTTAAACTGCTCAAGATGAGAAAGGCTGTGTAAAGACAGGGGACGAGAGTTTCACAGTTTAGACCCTGCCACCAAGAAGGCACAGCCACCACAATACTCCAGACGATAGAAGGGCACTGTAACCAAAAAAGAAAGAAGCTGACCGCAGAGTAGATTTAGGTTGATAAGGAATAACTTTCTCTTGCAGAGAGAGGCACCCCCTTTTGTAGTACGCTCAATGAATCAATCATAGAGATTTATATTTGATCTGTGCAGCTAGGGAATGCCTTTGCAAAGGTGGACTGAAGAATTGTGAAGTACATGCAATTGATTTATCAGGTAGCTGGGTTGGGATAACAAAGTTGCATTACAATAATCCAAACTACCATTTATGGATCCAGCTGTTACTGGAGCTTGGAAATGTGTGGAAATAAATGGCAGAATTGTCCTCAATTCTTTCAGCTTGAAGAAGCCTACACTGCAGATGGAATTTACTTAAGCCTCAGAAGAAAGTTATCTAGTGATTCTTAGGCTAAGATTTTTTATAACCTTCACCGGGACAGGGAGAGGACCAAGAAAAAAGTATCCAAAAATCTGCCACCCACAATGTGGAGGAATCATGAGGTTAACTTCAGAGGAAAAGACATGAATTAGAATCGAGTAGGTAAGGGTAGCTCTTTCGTTCATGCAGACTCTAAACCAAAGTTTAGTAGGCCCCATCATTAAATCATCAGCAAGACGGGACAGGCCAAGCTCTGTGCGGACTGAGAAAGTGGGTACAGAATTGAGTAGACAACGTATTGCTTTAACAAATCTATTCTCTTCAATTATTCAGTCCTGAAACCCTAGAGAAAGCCTACAACCCTATATCTTGCAATATGATAAACTCTCATGATCGTGCCAAAAGGCTAGCATATGAAGGAATGGGCCAAACGTGTCAGACTGTCTACAGCTTGAAACATTTTAGTTTGTTGGTAATTCAGTTATGTTTATCCATTTAGTTTGAAGGCAAATGTCCTTCCCAAATAATCATAGTTAGAGCATAGTTGAAGAAATTCCTGCCCTGCATGAAAAGCGGGAGTTTAAGATACCTATGGCCCATTTGACAGGCCATAAGAGCAGATTTAGCAGCGTTAATATACAATTCCAGACTATGTAAAAATACAACATATACATCAATTAAATATAATGAGCCAAGAGTTCTGGCTCTAAGCACTGTGTCGTCTGCATAGGTAAGAACAAGTATTGGCATGCCACCAATAAGCAGTCCATCAGCCTTGCACCCCACAAGATGTTCATAAAGTTTGTTTGTGTATAGGGAAATAGTGGTGCGAGTACACACCCTTGTGGATCCCCTTTGCGTACCGGGAACCAGGAGGAACAGTGGCCAGCAGGACCAGAATGCAAACATGCTCTATTGTTAGCATGCAACAATGACAAAATACTAACCAGATCAGCAGGGCAGCCCATCTCACTCAGCCTAAGCCAAAATGTTGCTCTATTTACTTTGTTGAAAGTGGAGTGGACATCCAAAAATGCTATATAGATCACTGAATGCCATTAGCGATGATGGAATAGAGGTTTAAAGCATGCTCAAAAGTACATCATCCTTCATGAAAACCCGACTAGGTCATCACAACAATATTGTGGTTATTGGCACAGTTGAGAATTCTACTCAAGACAGTTCTATCAAGCATCTTAAAGGAAGTTGCATGTTGTTGTGTAGTGCATCATGTGGCCCCAATGGGATAGTGAGACGGAAGCTAGTATTTCTGCAATGTATTGCCTTCATGGGGATGAAGCTGGTTTCACCATACTTGTACTTTAACTGAATCCTAAAAAATGGGTTTCATGCCCTTGATTGATTGAGTGTATTGAGGGTTGGCCCTGGTATCGGCAAGTCTTCCCTGGAGTGGGAGATAAAAGACGGGACAAAGGCAAACAGAGCCACACTTTGAGCCATTAGTATCAATATTAATATGTGGAAAATAGGGGGGTGCCAGCATTTAGGTAGATGGCCACCTGAAAAGATGGGTATATGGGATGATATGGGCGAATGGTCTACGGCCCATTTTATAGCTGCACAGTTGATCAGGTTTCATTGTATGAGAAGCTTTTAAGAACAAAGCTAGCAGAAGGGAAGCAGGTACTTCTTGGGAATTACCATGGACTAGGGTTTTGTTTGTGTGCATATTCATTAATAGTAAGGGGCAAAACAAAGTGATATTGCTTAGGTTCTCCTGAATGTTAGAATGCACAGGTACGAGGGTTGTTTGCCTAGCACATCTTCCTTTGAAGGTCTGCTGATGATTTAAATGCATTTGAATGGTTCACGTTTTAGTGTCATGCCACTAGCAGAACTCAAGTTAATGTGCACTGTTGCAGAATGATATCTTGTCCCCTGTGAGGTTTTGTATATATTAGTATGGTCCTCCAGGAGAGGATTCAGGCTGTTGACGGGCTTCACTGCATGGATAATGCCTTGCAAGCAGGATGGGAAGGAAGGTAGGGAAAGAGGAGAGCTTTTCAAGTTGCAAATTATATAACATGCTTCATGAGGGGATCTTACAAGGGGGACTCAAGCTTGCTGCATTTGCTGCACTACCTGGATGATCTGATATATGGGGAACATTGATGTAGGGTGATGACATGCCTTATAATGAATGGCCACCTAAGGAGGTGCAGCATACATGATTTTTGGTGTGGGTCAGATGCCATGAAGGTGATTTGATGGTGCATGACTCTTGCCATCAAACAAAAAAAAGGTGTGATTCTGAGGAGTGATGGTGGTGAACCACTATGAAGGAACTAATAATGAGGGAGATGGTTGTGGAAGACTGAGTTGGCAAGGCTGGATGGTAGCACAAGCAGTAAAGGAGGGAGGTAGCCCGTTGTTTAGTGGATAAGTGGGTGTATTGTGACTACATATGCATGAACAGGATGCACATTTTATGGTCACTGTAGTAATAAAGGATGAGCTTTGCCTTCTCTGGCACCAGAGCAGTTGTGCTTTGAGGAGTGTGAACAGGGGTATGGCAATGGAGTGGACATTGAAATGGAGACAATAGTGGGTGAAATGGTAGGTTAGTGTGGATGCAGGAGGGTTGACAGCGCTTTAGGTATATTGGCAATTCTGGAGTGTGAATGGCCTGTGTAAGACGAAGCATAAGCCAGGCGTTGAGGACTATTCTCTGTTGATATGGATAGTGGCTGGTATATATTGTATTAACTCAAGATGAGCAGAGGTTATTTGGTATCGCAAAGTTTGGACCTTGTAATATTTGAGCCATGCATCTTACACTAGAGTCCTTGATGCTGAGCAAAGGGTGGTACGGATGAGCCTAGTGCACACATGTTGAGGCTAGATGGACAGTAGACTGAATACTAAGGGGAAAATTGCATTCTTGTCATTTATGTGGTGTCTCCAGGAATCCAATTTAGGGGGGACACAGAAGAGGCCACCGGCAAAAGTAGGCGGGTAGCCTAAAAAGGGCTATTAGTATGCTTTCCCTAACTGAGGTGGGCCCCACACCTGGCATCCTTCCCCCCACCACCCAGAACCCAGGCTCTATAACAGGCATCCAGCCTTCCCTCCACCAGAGCCCAGGCCACATACCTGGCATCCCACCTCCCTACTGCCAGAGCCCAAACCCCTTACTGGCATCCTTCTACCCCCACCACGCAGAGCCCAGGCCCCATACCTAGCATCCTGCCTCCCTAGAGCCCAGGCCATATACCTGGAATCCTTTCACTGACCACTACCCAGAGCCCAAGCTCCATGCCTGGTATCCTGCCTCCCCCACCACCAGCACCCAAGCCCCATACCAGAAATACTGCCTCCTCAACAGCCAGAGGCCAGAACACAAGCCCCAAACCTCTCATCCTTTCCCCCACAACACCAGAGCCTAAGACCCATAATAATGTTTGTCTGTTCAACAATGTATGGTAACAGTAACTACCTGAAAATCATTCTACACCCTCCTAACAGACAACCCATCTTCACATACAATCCTCACTGAATCAATAAGGATTGCACAATAGAAAGCATACCACCCGAAGAAATTCCCTAAATAGCAAACTTACCCACCACAGATACACCAATACAGCTTTCCACACTCCTTAAACACCCCAAGGACAGCCACAATAATCCCATAAACAATTTAAGTTACCAACCTGGAGCGCACATGAACCACTGCTCCAGACAACTCACAAAATATATAAAACGTGCACACCACAGAGAGTCTACCTTTTCAGATCATGCACACATCAACATTGCAACAAAGCAACCTTACCCTGCTTCTGCATTTGTCTCCTACCCCACCTCTTGAAGATCCTGAACACCCAAGAAACCGTGAAAATGGTGGACTGTGGACTGTGTACTATACAAAACTCAATAACACAGCGTAACTGGGCATAGCAAAATGGTTCACTCATTCTCCTGTGGGGCCATACTATGGACTGCCCACGTCATTTTGGTGACTAGCAGAAATAGAGGAGGACATTGTTGTTGGAATTGCTGAGGTCAGTCCACTATACATGAAGATATTACATTATTAGGCCAGGATCACACACTTTGGTTAAACAGTAAAACTGAGATTTTAACCCAATCTGCAGTTCGGGAATTTAACACATAACTTTCAACTTGCTACAAATATGTACATTGTGGATTTCGAAACTCTGCTATAAGGCTGCCTGACAGAGTGCTCAAGTGTCCCATGGCAATGCGTGAGAAGGCGACCCAGTCCTGTTTATGCTTGTAATTGTGAGATGTGTAGTTTTCTGAAAGTCCCAGAACCCAGAGGGGGAAAAAGAGGACTGGATGGCCTTCTCATGCCTGGCCACTGTAAACTTGACAGTTGTAAACTATCTCAAATTAAAGTAACCTTACAATATCTAAACCCTTACTGAAACTTGTTAAGCCAATATAATATTGTTGCAGTTTTATTTTCCACATCCTGATAGGAATAATAGAAGTCTCAGAATGCAAAATAATGCAAGCCTGAAAAAAAGTTCTTTAACACAACTGTACTTTTCTCAATTTAAGACTCACTAACAAAAGTTGTGCAGTAAAGTTACTAGGATAAAGATTACATTTGTCAAAAAACGTCCAGCTTGTTGTGCAACTTTTTAAAAACCTTTGACTATCCCTATAAAGTGATCTGATTTGTCCATGTTAAAGTAGTCGACTTAATTACTAACTTTGAAAAAGTTAGCTTTCTTAGTGCAATGGTAAGTCAGCTCTTAGGAGTCTCTCAGATGGAATACAGAACCCATTGGAGAAGACAGAAGACAAAGGAGAAATCACAGGCCATTAAGGCTATGACAAAGGACAGGCCTTCATGCAGGGCAGCTATGGAGCTCTGTTCAGATGCTAGATTCATTTTATTGTTTATACATCAAGTAAATTGTGCTTCAAAGTGCCGACAGGGCAATGGCGAGGGACCATGGGAAAAAAGAGGCAAATATAATAACAATGAAGAGAAAGAAAAGAGACAGTCCTACAAGGCCTTGTGAATATTCAGAACATGCAAGTGCAGAGAGAGAAGGAATGAGGGAGGGGATAAGTGCAAGGGGTACAACTGAGGGAAGTGCTGAGGGGTAAGTTCTAAGAAGCTGTTAAGTTCCTGGCAAAGATAACTTTGAGAGTGGTCTACTGCCAAATAAGTGCAGGCCTGTGAGCCAAGGCCAGTGGCAGACCAAAGGTAATGGGCTTTGCTGCAAAGTCAACAAGCCCCCTTTAAGCAGACTTGGCAACACTCCCAGGGCAGGTCTTCACTTGCCCCTGGGGAGCGGGGACACCAAGGAGGGCACAACATTTTTCAGGGGGGCCAGTGCCCCCCCCCTTGCCCTACCGTAGCGATTCCACTGCTGAGAGTTTAGCATGCAGATGTCTATGTGAAGCTGCCATGTACGGTGCAGCACTCTGACCCCTTTTATGGCCAACACTGTCCTATTAAGTTCAGTGTTGGTAAATCAGGGAGGGTAGCCCTTCTGAAGGTATCGTCTGTGCAATTCAAAAGGGGAGAACGCTTTGCCCTCTTAACAAGTTAGGCATCATTCTGCGCATGGTAGACAGGTGCATTTGGACATGTGGAAATATAGGTTGATAGGAAAAGAATGATGTGAATGGATGGAGTGAAGGAGGGCAGCTGCGGTTTTAAGCTCTTGGTACATGTGTAAGGGAGTGTGTGTTGTTCCATACTTGCTTTGTTGGTTTGAGCTTTGTTGGTTTGAGCTCTTCGTTTTTAGGAGACAGATGTGGTTAGGTACATGCAGGATGCCAGGCAGTGGGGAGTTGTTACATTTTGAAGAAATTAGAGGTATGAAGTTGCCAGACATAGCAGGAGGGCAACATCATCTCATAAGGTTGGAAGAACACCATGATGAATTTGACACCCACTTTCTTCATATCAGCATTGCTTGGAAAGGGATGACCACGATTCTGGGATAGGAGTGATGTATTTGGGAAAGAGGCAGTTTTAGAGGATGCAGAAGGATCTTAAAATATGGTGTACAAAGGAAAATATCAGAATTGGGGCCAGTAATCGGAGTTTCTTTCGACAGGCAATCCTGAGTATACTTGCCAGAATTAGAGTTCAAGGGTCACATTTGAAGGTTAAGATGTGTGGTACACCTTTATGTGAGAGGTAGACAGGTGATTGGGGTGCAGAGGAGAAATAATATTTTCTAAGAAGAGATTTTCCGGGTGCCAGAAATATGGCCATATGTGGGGTTACAAGATTAAACATTTAAATATTAATTTTAATATTGAATAAGGTAAGAGTACCAGTAAGGCCAGTAAGTCACTTCTTCCATTAGGGTAGGCAGGGACACAAACACGACCAGTAGGTCAGCCTTTTCAACAATTTTGCTACAAGGAAACATACTTTATCCTTTAACGATTCTGGCATACATGGTACCTATTTAATAGATTTCTGGTTTCTTCGCTTGTGACTCAGTGGCCGAGCCAGTGTGGAGGCAAGGAGGCCGGTGTCCCCCTCTGGCCCACCCTGGTGCTTGTTGCACCTCTCCTGGCTACTACAGGACCCGCTTGAGACACAAGGGGGTTGTCCTGACGTCTGGGATCAAGGGTTTACCTTTTAGTTTCTGTAAACACAATATTATTCTGTCATGTTTGGCACACTTCAACTTATTTTGTGTACAATAGAACTCAAGTGACTAAATAGACAGACACTAATATTCAACAGAATCAGCGTTTAATTAGCTGTTCATTTGCTTTTTTTAGTATACATAATTCTGTATCATTTCCTTATTTTCTTATTTCTTCAATTTTTTTCACACATACTGTTTTTGAAAAGAATCATCCCAAAAACTTTGACTTTTTGATATCAACACATTGGTGCAGTGAAAATTGTGTGAAACCATCACCTACAGTGACTTGTGATATAGCACATATACATTTCATCCACGAAAATGCAACTCCTTGTAACAAGCTGAGTTGCAATGCCAGGCAAGAGGGTGACCTAACACGTGGTCTACAGGACCGGCTGGCAGGGACCTATGTGTTGCATTGCTGCCACAAGGTCGCTGGTGTAATGTGAGAGTGCATGACACGAGCCTGACTGGGGGAATCCAGCCAGGCTCTCGTTCCGCTGCCCCTTTGCAGGAGAAGCAGCCACGGTGCAGCACTGCCATATTAGGGTCCCGCGCAGCTCAGTCCCTCAGTCACTCTGGCTGGCCTGACTGAAAGTCAGCAGCCACTGCCAGGGTGCACTGCTGGACTGGGTGATGTGAAGCCCGCTGTCAGTCATGCATCGCAGAGTGTGGCCATGAAGCTTTATGGCTGTCTTTTGTGACTGTGACAGACAGGAACCAGGAAGCTTAGTCAGCTCCCTGGTTTCTGTCTGGGGCGCGTACTGAGCTTCTGGACTAAAGCAGGCCAAGATGTGTGTGTTTGTATGTGTTATTGTGATTGAGTGAGTGTGTTCAAGCATATGTGTTGACTGTTGTGTCTGTGAGACTGTGAATGAATGATAATGCATTGTTTTTTATGTTCTAGGTGGAATGCAGTTTATGAATGTTATGCTGTGTGACTGGGGGAATGGGTATGAATGTTGGTTATGTGTGTGTGTGTCAGTGGGCCTCATTACAAGGTTGCCGGTCCAGTAACAACGGTACCGGTGAGCTTGCCGGTACCATTGTTACCGGACTGGTAAACTACAAGTTCTGCTCGCGGGTGCCTTACCACCCACCAGGACTGACCTGCCGGGTGGACCGGCACCCGCGAGCAGACCATGTCGGATGCACCGGCACCATTCAGAATGGTGCCGGTGCATCCGGCCTCCCCATTCCCATTGAGGACTATGGTGCTCGATTGGGAATGGGGAGCATTTTTAACCGGCGCCCAGGAATGAGCAATTACTGGGTCCGGCAGGGCCGTACTGACCCGGTAATTACCCTTTCCCGGGCGCCGGTAAAATAACGACTCTGGCGGCAGCCGTGCCGGTTTTACCGATGCGGCTACCGTCATAGTCGTAATGAGGCCCAGTGCGTATGTGTCAGTGGGAGCGTGAGCTAGAAGCACTTGCGGTGGACCACACGCCCACAGGCAGGCACTGTGACATTTATTTCTGGGCATCTTTCTAAAGTAAGCATGTTATGTGTTATCACTTGGCTAGACTCGCATTTTGGGGCAGCCTTTTTTTCTGGGGATCTAATCCAAGCAACCCTGCCAGTTTTGCCTAGAATATGAAGCATCCCAATTTGCAGTTTATAGACAGCGAAGGAGAACAATAAGTCTGAAACATACAACTTATATAAATTGTTCTAATTTATAATTGAACACCAAATAAATGCTGCAACATACAGACATAATTTAGCGCCTTAGGCCTGGAGGCAAATGGACACTGCACACAAAATCAGACAAACAGGAAAAGAAATAAACTGCAATAGGCACAGCATAAAAACATAAAACAAGACCAAATATGCAATAAATAAAAACAAGGTAAAAACAGCACAGCAGAGCAACATCATCCAAATTAAGAAAATCCTAAAAACAATTCCCTAGTTAAGTAAAAAAAAAAAAGTCTGCAGAGCTTTCTTAAAAACATCAAAAGAAGCCTCAATTGCTAGATGACAGGGTAGATGATTCCGAAGATCAGCAGCCAGAAAGTTAAAAAGATAATGTGCCTGCCCTCTCTCCAACTTACAATACAGAGGTAAGATGGCTGGACCTGAGATTCCTCGCACGGCGCTTCCTAGATAGCCGCTGCCTTAAATAACTCAGACCTTTTCCATACAAACATTTGTGCGTGATAGTGAGGAGCCTAAACTTGATCCGTTCTCTCACTGGTAACCAATGTAAAGCCCGCCTGGCCTCTGTAATATGATCACATTGCTTCAGGCAAGCCACTATTCTCACTGGATTACTCTCAGTCTAGCAATGTTCTCCTGACTTGAACCCCCCACCCCCATTTAACTAGCACAACAATCCAGACGTTCCCCTATAATGGCCTGGTCCAAAGTGGCAGCATTAGACTCAGACACGTATTGATGAATCTTAGCCAATAACCTGAGATAGTATGCAGACAGGGATAAAGTAGCATCCAGGCAGACCCCCAATGTTCTAACCTTCGACAGCACCTCTAACTGACAACCAGCTATAGTAAAATGTGCACACAGAGCCGGTAGTTTAACAAGCCTTTGAGGGGTATCTACAAACAGCAATTTTGCTTTGTTGAGCACCAATCCATTTTGTTTCATCTAGTGAGTGCTGTATCAAATCAAAAGTAGTATATATCATTGCAGTATTGGAAATGCAATCACCTGGCGATACTAACATGATCCGAGAGTCATCAGCATAATTCATGTAAAAGACCCCAGCATCACCCAGCATTGAAAAAAGAGGATCATATATATATATATATATATATATATATATATATATATATATATATATATATATATATATATATGAAAAAGAGTCAGGGAGAGACAGGACCCTTGTGAAACACCCTGGGCCAGGGTCACAGGATCAGCTACCACATCACCATTAAAAACCCTGACAATTCTATCAGTTACTAATGATAACATCCTTTCTGCTGCCTGTTTTCATAAAAGTGCCTCAGATTGCATCCTTTCAAACAACTTAAAATCTACCAAGACGGGGGGCGCTGTTGCACTCGACGAGTATGGCCGCCTGAATGTTGAGCTCCGCTCTGGGGAATATCCTTCTTAGCGTTTCTCCGTTCCGGTGCTGTGAATTTTACTCGCACTGAGGTGATCGGCTCACAGACTACTTTGGCAGGCTTCACCCAACTCTCAGCACCAGGTGATTGGAAACCGAGGAGTTATAGCCACATTAAGTCTGCCGCGTAATCCTGCTACAGCTACCCGAACTGCGGATCCGTGCGACTCGGCCCTGCCTGCTACTGTGGGACGAGGTTCTGCGGGCCTGCTGGGGGTAGGGGCGACATTGCCCTGCCCGCGCGCCTCATTGGACTGCCCAGCTCTGGAGACGTGCCCGGTGCCTGGGGTTCCCCACCGCCCTTGGAGCTACTGCGGGCCCTGGGGCCGCCCCCACACCACCGGGGTCAGCAGCGCCCTGCACCTGAGAACATCATCCCTTTCATTCCGATGGCCCTGTCGGCGGGCGGCCGAAGGGGCTGCTGGGCGCCCTCTCCGGCTAACTTTTGGCACCAGCTCCCTGGACAACTCTTCCTGCTGGTGGGCCAACTGCGGGGCACAGGAGAGCCGTTGCGCCGGCGCCTGGCTTGGTGCTTGACCTGGTGTGGCCCCTCTCTCGCCACCACCACCGAGACAGGACGCAGCCTCGAGCAAGGTAGGCCTTGCAGGGGTTTTAGGGGTGTCCATCTGTGTAGCCGCGCTCAGGCTTTGGTGAGCCCTTGATCCAGCACCCCCCCTGCGGTCTCCCTCATCCCCCTTCTGCTGCTGTGCTCTGGGTGGTGTGAGCCGCCCGCCCGCACGACAGGCACAGCGGGCTGCGGGGAGTGGGGTGTCCATGGCGTGCCGGTCGGTCTGGGGTGCCGACTTGGTTCTATCCCCTCTACCCCACGGAAACCCCCCAGCACGGACTACCCCCCTGCTTGCACAGAGGCGCGTTGACACCTCCACAATATCTCCAGGCTCCTGGCATTAACCACCTTCAGCAGCAGGGTGCGAATGAACACCATTTTCTAGCGCTTTCTGACTCTCCTCCATATACCCGTCTGACCGGTGGTGCGGTCATCTGGCAGCCCCGGTTTGTGCCTAATTCCACCTGTGTGTCGCCGGTCCCCTAACAAGCTCTCTCTAGCGCATGGAATCCAGATGGGAGATCCCTTTGAGAGATGCGTGCATCTAAAATCAGAAGTGTGCCTTAACCGAGACCTCAACACACACAGGCAATTACAGCTCCAGACATACCCTATAGGGTACTGACCCTCCCGGTGCATATTCACTTGGTCGAATCTACGTGGGAGGCCACAGCCCACCCGTAGAAACCCACTAACAACTCCCAGAACACTGAGGCCACCTCCTCTCAACTTCCCTATTGTTACCTGAGACCTCCAGCTTGCTTGCATACTTCCTCCCCCCACTACCAGCTCCAACCATCGAGACACCCCCTGTTTGACACCATGACAAAAGGAACTGGGGGAAAAAACAGAGCTCCATTAATATGTTTGCAAAAACTCTGTCTAAGTCGACGGCGGGGGCTCCGGAGCCTGAACCCACAACCTTGGCCCTCCCGGCCCCCGTTAACTCACAGAAGATGCTTGATTACATCCGCGAGGGGTTCACTACTCTTCACACCAAGCTAGACGACATGAATGGCACCATATACTCCATCAAGGCCCACATTGAGAAAATGGATGGTCGGGTGGTTGAAATTGAGATGAGGGTGAGTGCCATGGAGGATGACCTTGGTTCACTTCGAGCGGAAGTCTCCTTACTCTCGAATCATGTACTTGAAGTGGTCAAAAAGAATGAAGACCTTGAATTGCGTTCAAGGCGAAATAACCTCTGCATAATTGGGGTGCCTGAAGACGGCATTAGTGAACCCAGGGAAGATTACGTGGAGAGCACTGTTCTATCACTTCTGGACTCCCCGAGGCTCTCGCCGCAGTTCGCAGTGGAAAGAGCTCTCCGTGCCTTAACAACAAAGCCCAAGCCTGGCGCACCTCCACGCCCCATTATAGCTAGAATCTTAAACTTCTGAGATCGTGACGCCCTCCTCAGAGCGGCGAGAGCCAAGGGTGAACTATTTCTGGGGTATTCCAGGATCCACTTGTACCCTGACTTTTCCATGGCCGTACAGCAAGAACGCAAAACCTTTTTGGCTGTCAAAAAGAGACTTTGCGACCTGGGGGTAAAATAGTCCATGCTATATCCGGCCAAACTGAGAATCGAGCACACCAATCAGGTGTTCTTCTTCACAATTCCTGAAGATGCCTCCAGATTCATAGATGACCATTTCCCCGGCTGACTCCCCCCTGTAACGCCTCTTTGATCAATGTTATGGTTTTCCACTGAATCCTTATTGGGCGAGAGGCCTCCCTGGCCTAAACACGCAGAAGATCTACTGTCTTCACCAATGCAAGAATTGTTCGACCCGTTTTAAGGACGTACTGTTCTATACTATATAAGTCCCTAACTATTGTTATGCTTGTTTTTTTAATCACTAAGCACCGTTATCATCCTTCAATACCCCCAGTCCGGAGCACTGCCGCCAGGCCAGCTCACAGGCCCCCAGGCATCGATGCTGTTGCTTTGGTTTTTGTTAGTTGGGTTTCAGGTTATCATTCCTCAGTTTGGGGAGGAATGTGGGTGGGGGTGGGACGAATTGGGTGTTATGTTAAAAAGAGACGGAGTTCCACGGCCATATCAGAATTGTCCTTTTTGGCTGCCGTCAGACGTTAAAACTAAAGCAGTATCTCCACACTGATGGGTGACAATAATGTAACGTTCATGAGCTGGAATGTACGGGGGTTGGGAAATTATAAGAAAATGAGACAGTTACAACTTCATGCTGAACGTCATGGCGTTAAAACCCTCTATCTACAGGAGACGCACGCATGCTCCAAACAATGCGAAAAATTTGCTAAACTATGGGGTCCCCAGAGGTACCATGCCAGCTATTCTACCCAGAGTCGGGGTGTCATGATTCTGATCCATAGAAGCCTTAAGTTTATCTGCAACTCCTCACGAATGGACCTGCAGGGCAGATATGTGCTGCTCCAGGGCCCCCTGCAGAACAGGGAGGTGGTACTATTAAACATTTATGGTCCCAATATTGATGACCCCGACTTCTACCTACATCTAGCCTCCCTCTTGGAAAGTTTTCCCCTGATCCCAATCCTATGGGGTGGCGATTTCAATACAATTACAATACTAGACTTCAACTTGGATAGATAGGGATCCAGACCCTGCCAACTCTCCAAACCAGCCTGCTCTATTCTGACATCACTCCCCCGTCTCTTGATTGTAGACGCATGGAGACTCATGTACCCCGACTCTTGAGTGTATTCCTTTTATTCCTCATTACACGACTCACACTCTAGGATCGACAGATGGCTTATATCAGACAAATTAATAAGACACCTATCACACCTATCGATTCTCCCTAGAACCCTCTCCGACCATTTACCAGTGATCATTTCCTTGTGCTGGGGTCAAGACCACGACAGAACCAGATATTGGAAAATGAAACCCCACTCCCTGCTAGACGCGGCATTCGGCTCCGAATGGGAGTCCTCCATCGAGGACTTCTTTGAATTCAATACCAATTCGGTCTCATCACAAGCCACCCTCTGGGAACCCTTTAAAGCCTTCATAAGGGGTATCACCATCTCCAAAGAAAACGGTATCCTGAAAGTTATTCGGGAGATATTATGAAAAGCAAATCGACACTCGCTACTCTTGAGTCCCAATACGCGTTGCATCAATCCCCCGGGACCCTTGCATTATTAGGTTCGGAACTGGACACGTTTCGCTCTCTGGCCGAGAGGGAGGTGAAATTCCTGGATTACCCTAATCCCGTCAGAAAAAATGGGGAGGTTGAACGGCCAGGACGAATTTTAGCCAGACTCCTCTGCCGGGTGTTCGGAGCCCCCAACATAACAGCTATAGAGAGACCCCATGGCATCCTAGCCACATCAGCCCAAGACATTAACTCTGAATTCTTAACATTCTACGAATCCCTCAACTCAAAAGCAGAGTGTGTCCCAACAGCAGAGATCGACTCCTACCTAGAGGGCCTTCCTCTCTCGGTTCTCTCCCCCGAAACTAGAACTTTCCTTGAGAGGCCGTTCAACCTTGAGGAATTTTCAGAAGCCATTGACTCATTATTATCAGGTAAGGCCCCGGGCTCAGACAGCCTCCCAATAGAATTTTACAAACACTTCAAATCCCTACTTTTCCCTCACCTGATGGCCCTATGGGAGGAGGCAGGTGACGTTGGCAGGCTCCCCCCCTCTCTCTGCGAGGCCATGATAACGGTCCTGCATAAAACCGGCAAGCTTCCAACCCAATGTGGCTCGTACCGGCCCCTCTCACTGATTAACTGTGACGTCAAAATCTATGCCAAACTATTAGCCCTACACCTAGCCTCCTTTATGCCATACATCATCCATCCGGATCAATGTAATTAGCAGAATTAGCCCGAGAGTACAAGCAGTGGCCGCCACCCTGGATATGCAAAAAGCGTTCGACTCCGTCTCTTGGGAATACCTATGGCGAGTACTGGCTAAATGCAAATTTGGGCCCACCTTCCTCTCCTGGGTTAAGTTGCTTTACGCCGATCCAGTGGCCAGGGTCCGCACCAAGGCAGATGTTCCCCCCTTTTCCATATAGCTAGAGGGACGAGACAGGACTGCCCTTTTTCCCCCACTTATTTTTGCCACAGCCATGGAACCCTTTGCCGACATGATGCGGTACTCCCACGCACACAGAGGCTTATGAACAGCAGGTCAATCGGATATTGTCTCCCTATATGCCGACGATGCCCTACTTTACATCCGATCCCCTGCTACCAACCCAGCCCTGATAATGGAGGATGTGGTCCACTTTGGGTGCATTTCTGGACTGAGGGTAAACTGCTCCAAATCCACCCTTTTTCCACTTACGGAGTTCACACTTCCACCTCCTGACCTTATGGGTTTCACATGGTCCCAATCAAAACTCACTTACCTTGAGGATGAGGTGGCTTGCTGCTCGGAGACACTACTGGAAGAAAACTATCAGAAGTACCTTACAAACCTAGCTGCAAAGACCTCAGGCTGGGCGAGACTACCAATCTCCCTAGCGGGCCGTATAGGGATACTGAAGATGGTTGTACTACCCCAACTCCTCTATAGGTTCATCAACCTCCTCCAGTGGCCGGGTGATGGCTTCTTTCAGGCGTTAAACCGTACAGTCAACACCTTCTTGTGACACTCTGGCGCAGTCCGACTTAAACTAGGGACATTGAACACTCCCATGGAGAATGGTGGATTCAGAGCCCCCGATTTCCTTCAGTACTGGTTGGTGGCGCAATCCCAATTTGCCTCACACTGGTTCAACACTTATAATGATTAACTGCCTGAGTTTAAGCCTCTTTACTTATTTCTATTGGCTTCGCCCATAATTGCATGTATGCTTTATTTCTGCTAGTTCTTAGTGCCTGTAGATCTTGATTATACCACGTTTGGTTGGTAGAGCAACCCCTGCTACAATGGTACAGTCTCAAAGGGGCTACAGTGTCCAAAGCTTTGGATACACTTTGTGCATAACAGGAGGCAAAAGCCTCTGTAGCACTATGATCGTGCAAGGTCTGTAAAGGAATCAAAAAAGATGCAATGGTAGTAGGTGTAATCTTATTTACACTATGTTTAGATAGAAGAATCTTAGCTGGGTACCTGTGTAGCACCAGATCAGGGATTGGTAAAATAAAATTAACAAAACAAAGGTCTGACCATGACAGGTCCAATCCCCTGCATATCCCCCCTGATGCCCAGCGAGCAGAGCCAATCAAGGACATGACCAGCTTTGTGAGTCGGTTCCTTAATTACCAGTACCATTCCCCATCCATCTAACATCTGCTCAAGAGAGTATGCCACACAAACCTGACTATCATTATGCCATACATTAAAGTCCCCTAAAAGAATGCATTCACAATCTGCTTTAAGGAATGATTGGTAGAGTGCCATCATCAGTTCTTCCAAAAGTGGCATAGGACGGGGGCCTGTAAAGTTAAATAAAGCTGTAGGTCATACAATAATCGACCAACAACTTAACTGCTAATACTTCCTTCCCTTCTGGACCTTCCACCTCAATTTGATGTATCTTTAGCCCTATCCTATAGACAATAGCCACTCCCCCATCTAAGCTACCTTGTTGATTTTTATTAATAATCTGATAGCCATTCGGGACAGCCAAGGCTAGATGTGTGCCAGATGCCTCGGAAGGCCATGTCTCCATAAGAAACCTAATGTCCAGCTCACCATCAACAACACATTCTGCCACTTCAGTGGCATGCCTAGGTGGGGAGCGGGTATTCAGATAGGTACATCTGAGAGTCTGCAATGATGATGCCAAATTCGCAGAACCCCCACAGTTCCCACTGGTCCTCTGTTGGGAATCAATATTATGCATGTTCAACCATACTACCATTGTCACAAGATGTTATCATGACAGTCTCTATCTTATCAGACCTCTCAACTACCTGGTTAGATGCCTTAGATTGGGGCACTATAATGCCCACCTCATCCCCAGACATAGTGGGGAAAAAAGGCCCACATAAATACCATTATAGGCAAGGACATTCCCATCACCTGGCAGGCTAGAAGCAACGGACAGGCTAGGGGACCCCATGTAGGATGAATACTAGGAAGATCCTTCAATGGTGCTATAGCACCCAGATTCTCCTGATCCAAAGGTATTGACATATCAAAGTACTTTGCTAGGATACTTTTCCTTTGTGCACCCTGAATAGCACACAGCTGTTCCGTTGACCTGAACTAAGCGAAAGGCTAGACTTTGATGTACCTTGCGTGCAAACACACCCCAACACAGACCATCACAAACCAACGTGCGCCTAACTGATGCACTGACGCGCGTTGTCAGTTTAAATACCCTGCATAACTACACACCTTCTGGGTAATGTAGTTTTCTACATGTGGGCACAAGCACCATTAAATAAATGTAGCCCTACCAAGTCCGTACCTACTTGTAATGATGGCAGAAATGCAATTCTAATAGTGGTAAACATGTAGAACGCTCACCCCCACCAGATTACAATCCACATGTCCATACAAACCAGCATGCAGCCATGACAACAGCAGAACCAGCGTGCATGAACAAGTATGCCTCCCTATCAACAGTTCCTAATTATACCCGCAACAAGTAGGGAAATGGTAGTGACGTGACCCCGCTGACCTGTGCCCCCTGAAGAACACTTTGCCCCCTCCCTGGCATCAAAACATGGCTCCGCCACTGGCGTGTGTGTCTGGTTTGGAGTGTCCTGGGAGACTGGCTGGCGGCTGACTGCTGTGTCTGCTCCGTCTCAGGAAATGAGAAGAAACAGGAAAGCAACAGACTGCGTGGCAGCAGACTGCGTGGCAGCAGGGCAGGCGCTGCAGCTCAATCAGCAGCAGGGTGGGGAAGCAAGCAAAAGAGCTAAAGCAAGCTCTGACAAAGCCACAAGTTACGGCCCTATTCACCATGAGAAACATGTATTTTTTGGAATGTATGGTTTTGTAAGATTGACATGATAATGCGAAAATGGACGTGGAGGGTCATCTCCCTCTTTACCCGCACCCTCCCATACCCCCTTGGGCAGTTCAAATGCATACTGGCACTAAGCGGAGAAGCTAATGGCACTTTTTAGCAGGACTACTATGCGTTTAATCAAAAAACATGGTGCTTCTTGGCACAGTCGCGGTATTGTTTATTGAATAGCACTTTCAGGATTCTTGCGAAGGTGGTCTCTAAAAGGCAGGAAAATGCACTCCCTGCGCTTCCAGAGCTTGGACCTCACACATTGGCCCCCAGCGGTTGCATTTTCTAGGCCACCGGATTCTCATTAATTGCCCAACTGCTGTGCTTTTCAACACGCATCCTGGCAAAACAAGGCCACTCTCAAAAGAAATAAGCAAACCTTTATACAACGTGCTTCTTTAGGCACGATTCCTAAACTCCCAGCAAGCATCCCAAGAGAAATGGACAAGCTACACAACCAAGGGACACTTTACAACACAGCTGAACATGCGCCATGCTGGGAATGCGATGCCTTGGAGACTGACTGCCATGTACCCCCAACCACATTCTACGCAGTGAATATCACCCCGATGCGGGTGCCTGAGATTAGGGGCGATTGAAAACATGGCTGGCTTTCTCTCAGATTAATACAGATGGCTGTGTGAAGTGCTCGTGGATGAAGACCAGCACAGAATTGAAAATGGCGCTATTTTCTTCATTGGACAAAACTGTTCTTTGCATGCACTATAACCAGACAAACCACAAATCCAGCACACCCACATGATCGCTTACTCATAGCACCACAATTGAAACAGCTCTTTGGCAACTGACATTCTCGTTGCGTTATGAAGGCTTTGTAACCCCTACTCATGCTACCAGTAAAACACAAGTACTGGGCACGTATAGTCAAATATTGTCTCTCACCACTGCCGATAATGAGCTCTAGCAGGGAAACAATTAAAGATAGTACACTACAAGGGTCCACATTCCTCATCCTTCAAGGAGAAGTCATGACGGATTAAGAATAGAAAACTACTCCTCACAGAGAGGGCGGGGAATACACGGGTCACCTACAAGGAACAAGGCCTGGTAATATAAGGGCAGGAGAATTGGGAGAAACTATGACTGTAGCACTTCACGGGTCCTAGGTGAACCAGGCGACGGGTGTGTTTGAATGTGTGGGCCTAACTATAATGCATAGGAAAGACACAAGAACAGGATGTATGCAATGGGAGGGTTGGGAAACAGCATCAGTATTGCCCAGAAAAACAACATACATGGTATGAAGTTCTAGGTTTTCCAAAATGGGTTTCACTATACAAAAAAATCCACTAAGTTTAATAAGCACTGAGATATGGTTACTGGCAATAAAGTTGCTACATTTCAATTAGGTACACCCTTTAGTAGACGTCTGCATTTGTGCCTTCCTGTTTCTCATGCCTCCTCCCATTAACTGTCTCCAATAAGTAAATGGACTGCAAGAGTGACATCTTTCCCAGGGAGACAGAGGCATGCGTGAGACTGCTCAGCTGACTTGACAGTGGGAGTGCCCAGCAAGCAAGGTGGAGCAGCAGAGGCAACCCCGGCCACAGAGTAAGGAACTACTGAACTGGTGCACGCCGTCTTACACAAAGGACCTAGCAGTCTCTTGGTCACCCGCCTTATAGGCAGCCTGAAGCATACCGTTCAACTCACCCTCATTTGGAGGGTGTCACCTGATATAGGCTTGTGTTACCCTCCAAAACATCCTTGTTCTGTCTATTATCGCTGAGGATACAGCCCTCCATGGAAACCTTCATAATACTCAGAACTATTGTGAATTTCCATTGACTTTAATGTGTTCACCCTCCAAGAAACATTCACTTTCACACATCATGGTGTCTTCACACTCTGAGACATATATGGAGGTGCCTTGGAAGGCGGGGGTGAAGGCAAAGCACCAGGCTAAGGAAAAGGATGAGTCTTCTAACTTCCAACATTGATAAGACTTACTGGCAGACCTTAAAACAAAGCCCAACAATTGCAATGCCACCCTTGTAACAACCCAAAATGTGTGCCACACCTTTGCTACGTGAACCTCTCTACAAGCAAAGGAGCTGTGCATTGTTTCATAATCTTCAAATTTGTAAGGCCCTCTCTCTCTTATGGCACGCCTTCTTAGTGCTGTGGTATTTTCCAGACTGTCATTATCCAGTAGAAAAGCTTAACAGGCTTGGGGATAAACGACCCCATGCCCTAGATAGGGAGAGGTGACCCAGTGTCCCTGAATGATATCTTTGCTGCCTGCTTTCTCACAGCTGGAAAACCATCTGTGGAAGGGAGAAGTTGCCAGGTGCAGGTGCTTTGTCTTAACCGCAGGGAGCATCCAAAGTGAGGCGCAACACAGAGTGTCATTCTAGAAGAATAGAATTTCCAAAGGTGTACTCTTCAGAGTTTTTATAACAGTTATAACATAAAGAGTGCTCTAGTAAACAGACACACTTTCTACATACACATACACTCTGTGGTCAAAAAGTGGTGTTGGCGGTTATACCTGAGATGGCTGCAGGCTCAGTAAATGTGATGTTATCACTACCACCAATGCACTGGATATGATATGTTATTTATAACGAGGTGTCTAAGCGCGGACGCAGGGATTGAACCTGTGTTGGTCCGTGTTGTCTTGCTTCCAAGGCAAGCACGTTGCCCCTGAGCTAATATGGTGTGCATGTTTCTGTTGTGCACACCATCAGATGAAAGGTGAAATTACCCCACCAGATACAAATGGAACATGAAACTTCAAACATGCACATGAGAATACTGTGTCATGTTATCTCCATTTAAGAGCTTGCCGGCAATAGGGAGTTGGTCTAATATTACACAGCTGTCTATTGGAAGATCGGGATCAATCTCTACAAAAAGAAAGAGCATAGGCAAAGTATACTAATACGCAAGAAAATATGCCTTGCAGGAGTTGTAGTAGGGGAGCGTGTGTAAGAACATGGCAGATTTAGTGAGGACAACGTGGGACTGGTTTTGTGTCATCAGAAAATACCAATCGATTAATGGGTTCCACAAGGCCAACCTATGGTGTATGGCATGCAGGATTGATGATGTCACCACGATGGTTGCCAATGAAGTGAATACAATCTTCAATGTTTACAATCTTTATGGACATATTTTGATTTCGAAGGTCTCATTTCAAAGATATGTTCAGGCCAAAACAAGCGGTCCTAGTGCATTTACTCTGAAGTCAAAGTTATCTCAAAATATATACAGAATTTTCATATTATGAAACCTCATTCTTACTTTACATTGGATGCGCCACAGGAAATAAAACCTATAATGATTATGTTTGAGCCATGTATACCTTATCTGAACCTGTGAAGTATGATTCGAACTCCCCATTGGGCTACCTGACGCTACCTAGCAATACCAGGAGGTTGAGGGGTGAATCTGATATCAGTGCGCCTCTCCCCTCTGCCTGCTGATAACAGGCAAACGCGTGTGTGCGGCAGCAATGTTAGCTAACGGCCTCCACCTATTGAATTATGGGCAATAGAGCCCAACTATAACTTGGTTCCAGCAAATGGCACCAGACATGCATGCCAAAAAGCCCTTTAATGCGAAACAGCTTAGAATTAGAACTTAATACAAATGCTGGCAACATGTATACAGCTCAGAGATGAGTTCAGCGCATCAGTGTGTAACCTTCATGAGCTGTACAAGTCTCTCGGGCCTCAGTACTTCTCCCCTCGCCAACTCTCATACACTAAGAATATATATGTGAATCTCAGGGACCTTGGCTCATTCAGTCTGAACACTGCCCTTTTTCCCATTGCACTTAGGACACCCTTTACGGCCACCAGGTATTTGTTCATTTGTAGTAATACTGAACCTCCATAGATTGTAACCTGAAGGGATACCCCATCCCCTGGAGCAAACTTCTCACAGGAATTACTCTGTCCCCTTACCAGTACAGACACTGGCCAGGGAGATGTCGTAAAGCTAATCTCTATGCAGCTGCTCTGCGTGTGGTCTACCATGAGGATACCAGTAATGACCTCCATGAATTCCAGTGCATGTGGCTCCTACTGTCCAAACTACCAAATGTACCTGCCTTTCTAAGTCAGGATTTAATGTATAGTGGCTAAATATAACGTTGCGGTGCACGGTGTACACCGTGCTCATCTTCCACTCCTCTTTCCCTATCTATGAGTCCCACCTACAGGGTTCCCTGGCTGTCAATGGCTTTGTTTTAACACATGATGATCTAAATCCCATCCCCGAGTGCCTCGTCCATGCATACCCACACGAGTAAGCCCCTTTCAAGTAACCGGGTTAATTATTTTTTGTCTAACATAATGTCATTTTTCCTGTCATTCTGTGTTTGGATTCTCCCCTCCCGACTAGGGCAAAGTAGAGTCTAAGGACATCCTAAGTGGGACCCATATCAGTCAGGATCACCACTCACCTGAAACAGATCCGCACCTGTCTTTGCCCTCTTAGCTTCTCCTCACAGAAAACACCACCTTCCCTATCCAGTCAGAAGTCCTCTTATTCACTGACTGTAGTCACCCAGCTACTAAGTAACAACTGTTCTCAGAAATCCCATACTGCCATCTAGAGCCAAGTGCCCTTCAACACGGTTCAGGACCACCCAGCCAATCAGCAGTGAGCATGACAACACATCAGGAAATGTGGAGTAGCGAATGTAATCGCCTCAGACCTCGGCTGAATTGTCTATTTCCTGGGCAACAAAATAGAAATGATCACCCTTAGCCTGCAAAGTGACATGTAGGATTTATGATGATATACTAGGACTGAACTGCTGAAATGATTAACCTGGAGATAACATAACTATATAGTGTCCTTTAGTAGGTTCTTAATTGTGATCGACATCATTGTTGCTGAAATCTTTCTCACTGACTGTCTGATAAGTCTGTTACAGTGTGAGAATCATTACCACATGGCTCATTGTTTCAACCACACTCACAAATGTCTGTAAAAGGTAGGTTGTTCGCTAAGCATGTACGCAGTGGACTGCATCAGTTTGTCAAACACAAACGCCTTAACTGCAGAATGGAGCGTGGAGTGCATGACATTCCAGAGGGAGCAGGAACCATTTCTCCATCCTCCATGTTCCAACTATGTCCAGTGAGAGATGGCGTTTTTGGTTGTTTTTGCTTATCTTAGTTCCAGATTGCGACCTGGTGACTGACTTAGTTCCTTGCAGGTAGGAAAGCCTTTCTTTTAGGTGGGACATTTTCCCAGCTCAAATCATAGACCATTGCAAGTCTGAGAGTTTAGCTGATAGATTTGCTTTTGAAGAAGGGGGTTTTACCCCGAAACTCGTCAGCTTACTACAGACAGGCTGACTGTATGAAGATACAGACACCATTAAACTACATTATATTACAATATCTTGATATATCTTTGTATATTGTAGATTTTTTCTACATCATTAGGAATCTAGACTCTAAATTGTTGGCTGTATTGTTCAGCGCTATAAAGTGTGCAGGGGACGGCAGGGTCATTACCTTGTACCGTCTTTCCTTTCCAGTATTTCATGTGACATTGTGCCAGGGTCATAGTTCCTCCCCTGGACCTTACATATTTTAAATATTGTGTCAAATTTCAATCTATATGACCTTAATAGGTGTGCACTAACATCTCTACGCTTTGACATGTGTCCGGCATGACAGCAAAGGAAAAATCCCCACCCTGGACCCAGAGTCCATCCACTCCTTCAAAAAAGAGATTTAATCAGAGGGCACAAAACCACCTGCAAAGAGAATAAGATAAGATGAAGAGTGGCAATTACTTTGTTCCCAAATCCTTTCAACGCAGTGCCTATAGCTGAGTACATTTGGAATGGCTGCATGTGATGTAGCGTGCATAGGAAAGACGCACAGGCACCTGTGGGCAAGTGTCATGGCACAACTGGTGCTACACATGGCATACTTTGTATATGATCAAACACTCTGCACATCATAACGCCCATCAAATAGAAACTTTGAAGGCTCTCCTGGTCTAGTGGCATGGCACAGATGGTGCTTCATGTGATGTGCTGTGCCCAGCAGTGGACGCACTGAAGCCCCTGTTGGCTGGTGGCATTACATAGATGGTACTGCAAATCAGACAGCACTCAAAGAAGTAGACACTTTGAAGGCTCTCTTGGTCTAGTGGCATGGCACAGATGGTGCTGCATGTGATGTGCTGTGCCCAGCAGTGGACGCACTGAAGCCCCTGTTGGCTGGTGGCATTACACAGATGGTACTGCAAATCAGACAGCACTCAAAGAAGTAGACACTTTGAAGGCTCTCTTGGTCTAGTGGCATGGCACAGATGGTGCTGCATGTGATGTGCTGTGCCCAGCAGTGGACGCACTGAAGTCCCTGTTGGCTGGAGGCATTAGACACAGATGGTACTGCAAATCAGACAGCACTCAAAGAAGTAGACACTTTGAAGGCTCTCTTGGTCTAGTGGCATGGCACAGATGGTGCTGAATGTGATGTGTTGTGCCCAGCAGTGGAAGCACTGAAGCCCCTGTTGGCTGGTGGCATTACATAGATGGTACTGCAAATCAGACAGCACTCAAAGAAGTAGACACTTTGAAAGCTCTCTTGGTCTAGTGGCATGGCACAGATGGTGCTGCATGTGATGTGCTGTGCCCAGCAGTGGACGCACTGAAGCCCCTGTTGGCTGGTGGCATTACATAGATGGTACTGCAAATCAGACAGCACTCAAAGAAGTAGACACTTTGAAGGCTCTCTTGGTCTAGTGGCATGCCACAGATGGTGCTGCATGTGATGTGCTGTGCCCAGCAGTGGACGCACTGAAGCCCCTGTTGGGCTGGTGGCAATAGACACAGATGGTACTGCAAATCAGACAGCACTCAAAGAAGTAGACACTTTGAAAGCTCTTTTGGTCTAGTGGCATGGCACAGATGGTGCTGCATGTGATGTGCTGTGCCCAGCAGTGGACGCACTGAAGCCCCTGTTGGCTGGTGGCATTACATAGATGGTACTGCAAATCAGCCAGCACTCAAAGAAGTAGACACTTTGAAGGCTCTCTTGGTCTAGTGGCATGGCACAGATGGTGCTGCATGTGATGTGCTGTGCCCAGCAGTGGACGCACTGAAGCCCCTGTTGGCTGGTGGCATTACATAGATGGTACTGCAAATCAGACAGCACTCAAAGAAGTAGACACTTTGAAGACTCTCTTGGTCTAGTGGCATGGCACAGATGGTGCTGCATGTGATGTGCTGTGCCCAGCAGTGGACGCACTGAAGCCCCTGTTGGCTGGTGGCATTACATAGATGGTACTGCAAATCAGACAGCAGTAGACACTTTGAAGGCTCTCTTGGGCCAGTGGCATGGCACGGATGGTGCTGCATGTGATGTGCTGTGCCCAGCATTGGACGCTCTGAAGCCCCTGTTGGCTGGTGGCATTACATAGATGGTACTGCAAATCAGACAGCACTCAAAGAAGTAGACACTTTCAAGGCTCTCTTGGTCTAGTGGCATGCCACAGATGGTGCTGCATGTGATGTGCTGTGCCCAGCAGTGGACGCACTGAAGCCCCTGTTGGCTGGTGGCATTACATAGATGGTACTGCAAATCAGACAGCAGTAGACACTTTGAAGGCTCTCTTGGGCCAGTGGCATGGCACGGATGGTGCTTCATGTGATGTGCTGTGCCCAGCATTGGACGCTCTGAAGCCCCTTCAGGGCTAGCCACATCGCACAGACATTGCTGCATGCCAAGCAAAGGGCATAGGATTGGGCACTCTGAACACTCTATGAGACAAGTGACATGGAATAGATTGAGTTTAGCATTCATGGAGGTTATTATTCACCTACAAAGTCACCTTTTTCTTCTTGCCGCCACTATTGTCATCTAGGGCAGTTCAGTGCTATTTTGCTTGACTATTGCCACTTGTTAATTTCCCCACATGTGCAAAAATCGCCCAGGAATAAATGGGAGATTTGCTCTGCACGATCCCTCTTCCCACTTTCAAATGTGTGTCCCTGGATGTGTGCTCTGTCCCTACACCATATGATGAATATGCCCTACTGGGAAGTAGCAGGAGAGAGGAGTCCTGTGGAGTGGGAGGGATCTGTTCTCTGCGGTGTCATTAGTAGACCTTCTTCCACTTGGCTGCCTCCATCTCCACCTGGAGGAAGGGCCACATCCCGAAGCATGCCGATGTTGTGCCACATGCAGGACATAAGAATTGCACTACACACCTTGCCTGGTGCATACCTGAGTGTGCATCCTTTACGGCGCAGGCACAGCCAACCATTCTTCAACATTTCAAATGCACTTTCCGTCACATGGCGTGTCTTCATGTGAGCACTGGAGTCAGAAGCGGTGACCTGCAGGGAAGGGCTACAACACCTGAGGATGAATCGAGACAAATATCCACAGTCCTCAGTACTGATTTGCCACATGTCTATTGATGTAAATTGTGCACTCTGTTCTGACAGTTAAGAAGCAGCCGTGTTCTCCTTTTGCAGACGTTTCTCATCAAACACGACACACAGTTGTTCTTCGTTATCATTGCGGCATGGTTCGATCATGGGAATTTGGTACATATGTGTGTGACTGTGAACAACACGTTGGCATCACACATGACATCACGCATGGCCTGCAAGTTGATACAATGGAATCCTGAAACATGCATTCGCTTGCCTTGGGGGCTTGGGGGGGGTATGAAGACCACGTGTTTTCCATTGATCATACTGTTTAAAGACACAATTGATCAAAACCCTACGTGGACAGAAATAGTTATATCAAATTATAACCATGTGTTGTACCAAATTAATTAATGTTTATTTTTATACAAAATTCATTGATGACAATTGGCAATATCAAAACTTGAAAAACATCTTCATTTAAATACATATTTTTCGGTTTGTTGCCATGACTACATGCACACCAAGTTTATAAGGCGTACCCATTTGTAACCTAATTCACACAAAAAATCAATACAAACACTCTACACCAGGCCTTTGATTGAATTACGGCTTCACAGAAACAAAACCATTCGCATATTTCTGTACACCCTGTTACTCTCAAAGTGTGTCTTTTGCTAAACAACCCAATAGCCAGCTATTGGGTTGTTTAGCAAGAGACACTCTTTTAGAGTAATGAGGTTACACATGGGTTCTCCTGATCAACTTGATGTGTTTGTGGTCGTGGCAAAAAACTGAAAAATATGTATTTAGATTAAGATGTTTTTTAAGTTTTGATATTGCCAATTGACATCAAGGATTTTGTATAAAAGGAAGCATTAATTAATTTTGTACAGCAAATGCTTATAATTTAATATAATCAGTTCTGTCCATCACTTAAGGTCTGGATCAATTGTGTCTTCAAACATATCGATTACCTGGGTGATCAAGACTGTACCAGGTACCGGTAGAGAGTTTTTACCATTGATCATGCCTACAACATTAGGGAGGCCTACCAAACTATAAAGCTCTGACTTAATGACATTGATGGTGTTGCCATCTGTTGGGAAGCTTATGTAATTGCAAGGTGGTGGCATTCAGCACTTGTGTGCTTATGCCACTGACTTCTAGTTGAGAGATGCCAACAAAAAAGATCCATTGTTGGCTGGAATTATCAACTTGCACAGAAATATAGGACACACATCACCTTCAGGATTGGTGCGGTGGAGGAACAGATGTTGATCTTTGGCTCCAGGACTTGTGCAATTGCATTGATCAGCTCCACGATGGTGTGTGCGCTGAGGTGGTACATGTCTAGTGTCCACTCTGCAGTCATCACCAGTGGACATGGCATGGGCTGGTAGGTACATTGTCTGTGGATCTGCCTGTGCCCTAGGTTTCAGGGGGCAATAGATGATGTTTTCAAGTATTAGATATATACATGTAAGTGCCTATTCCATGACACCCTTTAGCCTCATGTGCCGCAGTGTACACCACTTTCACATGCTACCTTGCAATCTCTAGTCCAGCCCAATGTGTGTAGCTAGTTGGTCATGCAAAGTGTCTGTTCAACTGCTCCCCACAGGTCCCCATCCAATTTCACACACTCACCTCACATCTGGTGGTGTAGGCTTGCCTGGTTCAGCGCCACCTTCTGAAGCTTACTCTCTGGTGGAGGCAATGTGCGTGTGTGTATGTGCGCGCGTGCCTGCGCATATGCATGGCCACTAATGCCAGGTCTGCCCCTGCTACTGCCATTTTAGCCTAGTTCGAGGTTGAGTCGCAGGGCTTGGCAGTTGGTTTGTTTCTATCCCATTTCCACCAAGTCCATTTTGGCAGTGATTTCCAATGGTTTATCAAATTATTTCACTGGATAATTGCCACACCATTTTCAGCAGATATCAGTTGCTGATGGAAAACTGGAGGAACACCATCAGATAAGTACTCAATCGTCATAAGGGCAATGCAAATGGCGTACCAGCGTTTATACCACTAGTGTTTAGTATGCCGATGTTGGCCTCCTTGTGATTGATGGGAACATAGCTGAATCTATTCTGCCACTTTCTAATGTGTTTTTGGCACATGTATGCCATTAAGGCTTTTTACGGCACGCTCTAAAGGATCTTACACTCTAAACGATCTTCAATGACTGAAACACCTCTCAGTAAAGTTGTGGCACAAGTTTGGGCATAGCTCTTTCAAGACGTTTCTCCCCTTTATACTTCTTCTATCCAGAATAGGATTTCACCCCAGTCTGACACATGCACTCCTCAGCCCCAGTTAAAAGGAATGCCCCCATGTAATGCATCGTCCAATAAAATGCTGTGACGCACCGGGTGGGAAGCAGGTGAGCTCATAAGTGAGCTATGGGCATAGTTGGTGTGGCAAGAGCACCTGCAATGCCAGGGGTTGTACACCAGAGCTGCCGGGAGACCCAAGCCCGCTCAGCACATCTAATAGGCTTCAAGAAACTAGAAGTGACAGGCGCAATGGAGGGGCATTGCAGCAAGAATCCGTAGAAGACGGTCAGCCACAGGCAGAAAGCACGTCCCTCTAGGTAGCACCTAATACATTTAGGGTGCAGCAATGAAATGCGAGACCATTACTTGCAACCTACTCGTGCATGAGCTCTTCAAGAGACCTCATCTCTTATTCCCAACCCGCCACAAGGCTACTGAAGCTTGTCTGCTTTCACCTGGCTGGAGAGCTTGCTCCTCCTTACCGCCTCCCTGTGGACAGCATGTGTGAAAGAGGGCAATTGCTACTGTTGCACTCTTTTATTTGTATTGGTGATTTATATTGTGCTTAAAGCCAGACTACTCCAGGGATAGAGCCCCGTGCTGCAGTGCTGCATGGCAATGTCTTCTTTCGAAGGCAGAGCGTTGGCCCTGATCTATCCTCCTGACCCAATTGACCCCTTCCATTCGATCCTTTCAGAGCTGCCTTCTTTTATTGGCCTACTCATTATGCCCCTGATTACCCTATACTGTGTAAGACATCTTCCTGGCTCCCTGAGCCACACGTTGCACATTCTCAATTAGCAAAGAAAGAGGATAATAATGTCTTGTCATTGAACTGTGCTCCTTCACATATGCTTTAGACCTTTGCGCTCGACATATCTCCTCAGACACATGAATCCCCTTAAGAAACTGTTGCTCAGGAAAATTCCATTATCCCGGAGGTTGTTTTACAGGCCTTTGATCAATTGTGTGCTTTATTTTGTTGTGCCGTTAATGCGTGTTTCCTCCAATGGTATCGAGGAACATGTAACGTGATGTTATTTCAATTGTAAGTTTGGACACTGAAGTATTCTTGTAAAAAAAAAACGAAGGGCCTAATTCATGGAACATTTTCCTATGGGATTTCGCCATTATAAAACAATTCCATGAATCAGGCGCTAAATGTACTCCTGCTCGGACCTAAGAATTCTGCCCTACTGCACAGATGTCAGTCTTATTTAAGATAGCATACCTCAAACTGCACACATACAAAATATCTCTTGGCTCATACTGCATCAAACAGACCTTCATTGGCCTTAATGCATCGTACAATTCTAATGAAATACTAAAGCACTCATTATTATTAATAGTATTATTATCATTATTATTTAATTCTTGTATAGCGCCACACACCCAAAGGGCTCAGGGCGCACACAAAACAAAAGGACCGAGCAAGACAATACAAAGGCCGGACAGGAATAAACAGCAGTTAAGGGGGATTTAGCCACTATCCAATCCCTATAATAAATAAGTGCTCTCTTGAACGAAGCCAGGGAGGGAATAGTCCATAGACAGGAGGCAAGGGCATTGCATGCCTTTGGGGCTCATACATCAAAGCTACCTCCCCCAAACTTCTGAAGTTTAAAGCCCGGCTGTGCGATCTTTCTCTCGTTGCTCAACCGAAGAAACCTCAATGATGAGGCCACGGTGAGTCGATTAACCAGGCATCGAGGTGCCTTGCCAGATTGACCTTTGTAAGTCAAAGTAAGGTTTTTGTGAGAAATCCTATGTTTCACTGGCAGCCAAAGCAAGGAAAGTCTGGAAGCAGTAACATGGTCCTGTTTTCCAAGACTACAAACAGCTCTCACTGCCCCATTCTGGATCATTTGAAGTTGGTGCACATTAACCAACGTGGTACCTGCCATCAGACTGTTGCACTAATCCAGTCTGGAGTTAATAAGAGCTGAAGCCAGCAAGGGTCGGTTTTCTTCTGATAGGGATGGCCTAATCTCTCTCCACAGCCTGGTAAGGTATGCACATGATAACCATAAATGAGAGATATGATTCTTCATCGAGAGTCGAGGTCACTCCCAAGGTTTTAACACAGTGGGACACTGCAATAGTACGGCCTGCAATCAGGAAATGACTATACCATGGGTCCAGATTTTTTAAATGGACACCTGAACCCACAATTAGTGGTTCTGTTTTGTTGTTATTCAGGGCTAAAAAGTTGGTAGCCATCCATGATTGATTTGAAGAATATATTCGGTTTAAGGCCTCTGCGTCTTCATTATAGTTACATGATAACTAAGGATCAGAGTGTCTGCATAGTTTGTATACCTGACACTCAGACTATCCAGGTTATCGAAGAGGGGCCTGGTGTAGATGTTAAAAAGGGTTGTCGAAAGGCAAGAGCACTGTGGAACCCCAAAGGTCCGTGAGATAGGGTGGGCTTAAAAGTTTGACACTGTGACCCTGGCAGAGCGGGGACCTAAAAAGGATTCTATCCAGACAACAGCATCTCTCGTGCAACCTGCAATGTCACCCAACCTTCTAACAAGGATTAAGTGATCCACCAGGATGATGCTGCTGAAAGGTCGAGCAGCGTGAGGAGTGCAGTATGCCCATTATTAATGATGCCTGCAATGTTGGATTTAAGTCCAGGAGAGCCGTCTCAGTGCCATGCTTAGCGCGAAAGCTAGATTGGCGAGCACCAAGCAGATTGTTTATCTCGATAAACTCCTTAAACTGGAGGCAGGCTATCTGATCAAGAATCTTCAGGAGAAAGGGTACATTGGTTATAGGCTGATAGTTACTGGCTACTGCAGGCTCAACAGGCTCCTTCTTCAGGAGGGGGGCAATCCACGCCTTCTTAAGGCAGACTGGCACATAGAACTCCCTAAATGATGCATTAGCGATTTTTGTAATCCACTGAATCAATAGGTCCAGGGAGTCCTTAATGACATTTGCTGGACACATTTGGCCTGTACAAGAATTTGATTTTAGCCCTTTCACAATTTTGAGGGCTTTGTTTTCAGTGATCTATCTGAAGGAGAATTTGGGCTGGTCGCTGATGGCATTGAGGCATGTGATATCACCGAAGGCCATGGGGTATTGTAGCCACTGTGGAGATTTGTCAAGATCTAATAGCTTGTTGGTGCTTAGTTACTTTCCTGGACAGTTCATCCTGAATGTTTTGGCACTAAAGGTCTAAACATTTTTTCCTTCTAACTCCTTCAAGATAAGAAAAAGTTCCTTTTGAACTACACCTCATGTTGTATATTCTGGTATTAAAGTCAACCTGTTTGGCCAAGATAGTAGCTTGTTTGTAGCCCGTCATAGCCTTCTTGTAGGAAGTTAACGTAACGGGGCAAGGATCTTTGGGCCACATGCGTTTGCACATCCTTTGAAGCTTCCTGAAGCTGATGATGTCATCGGAGAACCATATATTCGTCTTTGTCCCAGTTTTAATTAGCTTTATTTGCACTGGAGCGAGCAAGGGCGTCACAGTAACTTTGGTAAAGTTCCTTCTCTTTTTTATCATCCTTGGATGGATATTGACAGCTGTAATTTTGCAGAGACCAGAAGATAAAAAAATATCAGGCAGTGGTCTGACCAAGGACAGGGTGCAGATGAGACTGAAGAAATATTTGTATTGTATATTAAAACCCAAGCGAGAATGTTCCCTTCTCTATGTGTGGGTATCTTGGCATGTTGCGTATATCCAACTGCTTCTAGGGCCAGAGTCAATGATGCTGCTTCAACATCCACATCATTGGAAGCCCATAGGTTAAAGTCTACTCATGCATCATTGCAATATACAAAAGGAGTATCTGCTAAAAAGTGGTATATTGCTCTGAGGTCCAATGCATCCCTCTGTACAGATAAACCACATCATAACCTGAGTTACACTGTAGAATAATGGAGAGGCGTATCACACCTACTTGATGACAATGCATTAATATATAATAGGATTCAGATGCCTATTACCATATTACAATTTATAAATGGTAGTCTTAGTTAAGTTATCTCTCTCCTTTCTAACTCTTCTGAGAAGTTGTGATTTTACCTTCTCATTCAGTACCACACAAGTAATAATCTGCGCAATCACCTGCTATCAGGATCCATCACATGTATTCCATGCTGACAACACTCTCTCAAATCTCCCAACTTCATAATCTTTGCCCACCACAATTGTCTTTATCCCAGCCTCACCCCCTGGATCTCTCTGCTACTTTGAAACAGACCAGCCCCACATGCTGCTGAGGACTAATTCAAAGTTTCTAGTTACCAGTGCTACAGTATCCTCGCTCTTTACAAGCTCTCCAGACATATTCTACTTTGTGTTCCGGAGCTACTTCAAATAACAGACACATCACTATCACTGGTCACCCACCACTGCCCTGCCCTTGACACCGCCCTCTATGAGAAACCCTCATTCAGAGACATCATAACGTGTCCAGATTTTCATAAGAATGATGACAGTCAAATCTTCTTTTCCTTCCCCTTGCTTACAGACACACCCGCAGCTCATGTCACTGATTGTCTGTGATATATGATAGTTTGATATTTTTCTACAATCGCAAGCTCCTGTCATTTATTTTCAGCATATCCCAAGATCAGATGCTCAGAGGCTCATTTTCTTGACTGTGTATCTTTGACAATGTCTTTTTCGCTAACAGCACTTCTTTCCTTTTTCTTGCAGAAGCAGGCGCATTCGATAATCTACCTTCCCCGACCTCCTCAGAAGAAACAAACCAAGCATGAACAAGACTGCACATGTAGTTCTCTCTCCTGTCAACTGAGAAGTCTTTTTACACAGAGAATTGAAAATAATGCTTATTCTTTACATTATTCAGATTATAAATTCCACTGAGAAACTTGCCTCTCCCATTTTTGATGTAATGTCATACTGTAATATTTTGCTTTAAAAAAAAAAAGTTACTTCAGGAAGTGAAAAAATAAAGAAAACAGCAGCTGCAGAATCACTCTTTTTGCCTAAATCACTACATAACAGAACTTGAAAACTCTGAATGTTCAAGAAACCAATGGTTTAATGGAGTGAATTCAGAACTATGGGCTGTGGCCTCAACAGGATTGTGGGGGAGTTATATGGAGCACAACACTAAGGATGTTTTTCATAAAACAAACCTCTACAATAAATTCTCTAACACTGCACTTGTCTACCATTCCGTCTTCCGCTCCAGCCCAATCATAAGTCCTCACTCCTTAACATTCATGGAAGTCAAGCTACTTAGAAATGCAGACTTGCAAATTTAGCGTGAAGGTTTGCTTTTCCTTTAATCTGGTGCTAGGCCGGGAATGACGAGCGTCCCCCATGTCTATATAGTCTTCCATTAACTGAAGATAATGGCTATGCCTATTTAACATGCTGGACAATGTCATATCCTTTCCGAAAAACACATTCAGGGCCATCAGTCTTTGGATGGGGGAGTATAATCTCACAAGGACCATGGCAAGAGAGTCCAGAGCAGCTTTCAATTTGTTGTGGTTGGAATTAACAGAGAACATTACCTGCTTCATGGCTCAGCTATGCCAGACCTTCTGAATCCTTGTTGTGAAATGTAGAGGATTCCACTCTTCTCCACAAAGAAGCAATTCTAAGCCTGGCAGCAGAGGTTAGTAATAACACAATCCTCCAATGTCCACTGGACACATCCTCAAGCACTTGGCTTCAAAGTCCAAAGATCAAAATCCCAGAGTCTATAGCCAGCAGGAAAGATCAGTATATCGTCAAAGTACAAAACAAAGTCCCCCCAGTAAGTTTTTGTATCTCCAATTCCCTCTGAAATTTTTCCAGGATGTAATTTAGTAGGAACCAGGTACAATTTGTATATCAGCAGAAATATATTTGCTAAATGTAGACAGTGAATGGTGTAACATCCTACGTAAGCAAAAGTGACTCTATGGCCACCCACAGATTAGTGAGACAGTTCTACATGAATGTCATTGTGTCTCCTTCCACATCCTTAATAACCCACCCTATATAATGGGGTGCTCAGGCTTCTCAGTCCATTTTGTGACATGAACAGCTTTTGGAAAGCTGCAAATTCCCGAAACATCACCTTCCTGACCTAACATTGCACCCCTATGTTGATTTTGGAGACATCCTACTCTTTTTTATTACATCCCAGCTCAGTGAACTTTTGAAACAGATTTAATGCTGTCTGCCGCAAACATGTCTCCTGTGGATTTGTAAGCTATATTCCCTGCAACTTTAATTTTTTTTCCCAGGCTAGGAGTAGTGCATTCGTTTTTTTTATAAATAAAAGCAAATTTTTAGATATAGCTTCAACTCACATTTACCCCTTACCCTTTAGCTAAGGCCGGGTTAGTATGAGACTTACAGATAATGGACTCTCCTGCATAGCAGACCAATTCCCATCACCAATTTTGATTTAGGCAACTACCTTCATCCCTGGGTACCTTAGGGATATAGGCGGTTATGCCTTTTGGGTCAGTTTGGCCTGGCCAAATCATCCCTGCAAGAGATTTTAGTTTCTTTGGTCTCTATTGATACTCACTTTTACTTCACTTGAGACTCTTGTGACCACAGCCCTTCTGGCCTGTCTGCAGTTGAGTTCCACTCAGCAGGTACACCCACCATCCAGCCCAGGACTCATGGAGACACTGTGCTGCTTGGAACTATGTCACGGCTGCCAGCTACCCAGATATCGTCTTTGCTCACAGTCCCAGTTCAAGGCCACAGCAAGATTTGGCCTGATGCATTATGCTCGGACAGCACAGCTACCAAACAACAGCCCGACTTTCACACCCGATAATCTCTTTCGGAATTCAGACACCAACAGCCCCAGGTTTTGCTCGAAGTCAGAGATTGTTAAATCTCAGCTCAGTTTTTTAAAGTCTCAGCCTGTCAGCCAGCCAAGCCACAGACTTGTCATAACCCACAGCAGGCCACAAGCCATGCAGCAAACCCCAGGCACAAAGACCCCTCCTTTCAGCTGACAGCCTATTATAAATCCTCTTCCAGAGTCTAGCCCTTTCATCATCCATCTTGTGTAATTTCCAGCTCAGCGCTAAACAACCTTTGAGCAGCATTCAGCAGCATAATGTAACACAGTTTCTTCCTTCCTTTTTTACACCCAGAGCAATGAACATTACACAAACTCTGATCTTTAATGTCCCACACTGCAGCTTCACAGAATTGTGCCTGCAAATGCAGTTTTCACTCTTCACTGGCAAGACACAGCTAGTGTATGTATTCATGCACCTACCATACCATGTTAAAATGTTAAGTCCTGCAGCCCAGAACTCTAACTCCTACATTAGCTGTTTGGCTCAAAATCACCCACATTTCAATGTCTATTGCCACAATCACCCCTATTGTTAGTAATCCATGTTAGTATTTTGTGTTAATAACCCATATATTACACTACAGAGAAGATAGCATGTGCTGCATGTCGAAATTATTGGCACACAACTTCCCTACAGATTACTTTCAAACTTGTAGTAAAATACATCTGTATGGAGTATGTCTTTAGGGACTGAAGTTATCTGCAGGAGCAGGAACTGGAACCGTGAAAACCAAAGTAAAAAGGTTTCTTTGTCGTACCTCTGGCACATATGTGAAGCGTTACAGCCATGGGCAAAATTTTAGGGGGGGCAAGAATGTTTGTCCCCCCCAACTTTTGTGGCACACCATGTTGTCACACTCATTTGGCAGGCGCCGCTTTCATTTAGATGTCATGTCACCCCCAACATTTTCAGCAAGGCTACTCCACTGGTTACAGCTAGGATACTGGTCATGGTAACTCCACAGCACCAATAAAGATAAATTGAGTATTCTCTGTGCTACATACACCGAATGTGGTATAATGACAGGACATCAGGTTAGACACAATGAGAAGTACAAGTGCAAAAGCACCACTAGCCACAAAAGTAGTGGATGTCAGTGAAAAAGACACACACTATCAAGAATAATTGGATGGGCTAAATGCCCAAAAAGTAAAAAACACAGAAAGAAAGTCTGCATCCATCTGGAAAGGATGTTGACTGCAGTGGTTAGGGTGAGATGCATTGCAGTGAGGTGTACTCCCCGGATGACCTGTATTGAAAAGCTGGCCCTCCCCATGTTTAGAGTTGTATAGCTCAATGAACAGGAAGTGTTCATGAGGGCGGGCATGATGCTGCAAACTCCCAGCAGTGCCTGGCGATGCTCTTGCCAGCACATATTAATCCCTCAACATAGCCTTTCAGTGTGCCATTATCTGCTGTCACATAGCCAGAGCAAATCATTAGACTCTATGGTAATCAATTGATCACTGTCAGAAAGGTGAATGGTTGAGTCAGCCCTGTGGAGATTGAAACCTGTCATTGCAGGTTGTCCACAGCACTCTGAAGCAGGAGCTTAACTCATTGAACTAGCCAAACCCTTAATTCCCCTCATTACATTCCTCCAAGGAGTTTTTGTTACCTGGACTGTAACATGCAGGCTGAAATTAGGTAATTCACATAAGGGGTCTCAATAAGCATTTAACAGTATTATCTCTGGTAATACCACCAAACAGAACTACCATTACCACATGTGGTAACGGGAAGGGTCTGCATGAATCAGAGTCATGTAGACCCTTCAGTTAATCCCTATTTTGAAGTCCAATTGGACTCCAAGGGGAAAAAACATATGACTGCATATGGGATGACTTCACACAGTAATATTGCATGCGGTAGCGCTTTTGTTTGGAGGAACTCTCCTCTATAATACTGGATACATTTAAACCATTCACATCCATACTGTTTGCCGTCTTTGAACATGATAATGAGAAAAAGGAGGAAGGCGTGTAATCCACAATTTGACTGCAAATCTAAAGTTTCTTCTTATTTAAAAAAAATAACAATTACTTATTTTCATTTGCTCCCCCATTTTCTAATTGAATGAACTGCAAATCCTTAGGGCATACTTAACTTTGAACCTGCTCCTGCTTCTCCGCCAGTGAAGGGGTGTCAGTATCCCTTTGTAAGTCACTGATGTGGACCCAGCTCTTGCTGCCCTCTACCTTCACAGCAGTGGGATTTGTGAAACTCCGGTGGTGGGGCCCATGGAAACGCTGATCATTCCAGTGCTGCACAAAGGTGTGGATGAAAACCTGGTCACCAGGGAACAGTTGTTGCTTGAGAAGACACAACCTTTGAAGATATAATTCTAACGCTTTTGGTTAAGGCACTAAGGTACTCCCTAAACTCCTCACTCAGGACCTCTGCTGATTTATGTGCATCTGATGCTGTTCATACAGGTGGGAGCAGTGTGTGTAACCTATGCCAGTCACAATCTCATGATGGCTAAAATGGTGATCTTACCCTGGCTGTTTCTGCAAATAGAACAGAACAATTGCTAGGCAATAGTGCCAATTTCTATGCAAATCACAACATATTTTTGATAATCGAGACTTCAGAATACCATTTAGCCTTTCCACTATTCCATTGGCCTGAGGGTGGTACACTAAACTTGTGCTTAATCCTCAAGTGTGAATTAATCTCTGTGAATAGGGCATTAAAGCAGTTAGTGAGCAGGTGCAAGTGAGCTGGGTCACCTGACCCGAGACCCACCCTCCTGTCAATCACCTTAAACTGTTGGCGCCTTTCTGTTTTCCAACCCTTTTTCCCTACTTAAGCAGCCCTCCAGCCTCTTTGCTTTGCAGTTGGTGAGCAGGTGCAAGTGGATCTAGGTCACCTGGCCTAAGCCCCACCCGCTGTCTTAGCCCACCCTCTTCCTGTCTGCTCTTAACTCTTAGATCAAGGGCGTCTCTCGCCTGGGCATCTGAAGTGAAGGGCAGGCAAAGAAAAGTGCAATGCCTGTTTGGACCTGGTCAGAACGGGAGGGTCCAGGGCCCAACCTCCTGCAAAGACAACAGGTAAGTATGCGCTGACATGTGATTTCTCCCTCCATTCCCACAGGCCATCCCCGCAATCACCAGGCAATGTCAACATCAACATCGGCCCTCCTCTAAGGCATTTAGTCTGCCACTCAGCACCCTCACCAACCAAAACACGGAAGACCACCCAAACCCCACACTGCCTTCATCAGAGACTTCACTGTCCTGGTCATCACCATGTCCCTCATGCACGCAAACAACATCTTCCTAGTAGACTTCAACCTCCCAGGCAACAAGGCCACCAAACCAATGATGGAAGCTCTCCTCAGCCTTTTCAACACCCTCAGCCTCACACAGCACACGAAAGACCCAACACACAAGAAAGGTAACATGCTCGAACTAATCATCACTGCACTTTCTTCCCTCAACTACAGCGCTCCTCTCCCGCTTGACTGGTCTGACTACCTAGCCATGTCTTTCACCATCCTGCACACCAACCTAGTCAAGCACTGCCCGCAGAAACCCAGCAGAAAAACCTGTAAGTCCTTCAAGAACTTCCCAGTGGAAGCCCTTACAGAAAACCTAGCCAACCTACACCTTACACGGGCTTGAACGCCCCAACCAAACTGTGACTCTCTATGGGAAGCAATCAATGCTACCCTCTCGGCCTCCATCGACCAACTGTGCACCTGCAAACCGAAACCGTCAGCACCCTGGTACACGAAGAACTCAACCTCAGCAAAATAGTCCTCAGGAAACAAGAGAAAATTGTACCTGCAAACAGAAACCGTCAGCACCCTGGAACACGCAAGAACTCAACCTCAGCAAAATAGTCCTCAGGAAACAAGAGAAAATGTACCCGACCTCGCCCTCTTCAAGGAAGTCTGAGCAACCCGCTGACAACTAATCAACTCAACTTAGGCCTCCTGCTATCAGAGTAACACAGAAGGAGCTGACAACAAAAGGAGAGCCCTCTTCAAAGTGGTCAAGCCCTGCATGAACCCGCTACCCAACCCTGACATTCGACACTCCATCGAAAATTCCACCACTATCAACACCTTCTTTATCGACAAAATCGGAAAGATTTGCCAGCACATAGATGCCAGCTCTGTGTCCAGAGACCCACCTCACGTCCCTCCTTACAAAATATCCACGCCCTATACAACATTCAATACACTCTCAACAGAGGACCTGGTAGAAACCCTTGCCACCCTCAAAGTCACATCGTAAACAGATGACATCCTCCCAGCATCCATCCCAAGAACCTCCCTGCAGAAGCTCTCCTTCCCTACCTCGATATCATCAACTGTTCCCTAACTCAAGGCACCTTTACATCGATCTTAAAAAACAGGACAAGTCCACCCTCTATTAGAGAAACCCACTCTGGATCTGGCAATCTAAGTAACTATCGCCCATCACCCATCTTCCCTTCCTAGGTAAGATCACCAAGAAAGCGGTAGCCTCAGAACTGCAGGGACACATCAACAATCTCATCCAAACCTACCAGCCCGGATTTAGATCCAAACACAACATGCAGACAGCAACCATACAAGTGGTCGACAAGCCCTCAACATTCTTGACAATGGCCACCCGTGCATACTGGTTCTACTCAACCTCTTGGCCGCTTTTGACACAGTAGACCATCAGGCGCTTACGGACACCCTACATCGGCGCATAAGGATCATCAACTTTGTCCTACACTGCCTCAAGTCCTACCTCACCAACCGCAAGCAGTTTGTTCAGATGGACTCCTGTAAATCACCAATGCTACCTGTAAGGAAGGCATGGTATCAAACAGTAACACAGACAGAAGTGATTCTGTTCAAGAGTGTTTATTGAACTTCAATGGGGTTTGAAAAACACCTATCTAATCCTAAATCTAAAGATGGGAGCACGCTACAAGTATCAAATAATAATAACACAGTCCTAGTCGAGTCTGTCATAATAAAAGGGCCTATACTAATAAATCTATTGCCAATCCTTACTTCTAAATACAAATAGTGTGGGAAACAAAAGAGTTCAAGAAATGATATGTCAGGATGTTCAAGCCATTGGCTTCCCTTCCCCACGTTTTCAGCATGGGGCAAGACAGCACACTTGAGCTTAGCACACTCTCTGGCTTCTCTAGCACCAGGATGCAGTTCGAGAGTCAGTATAAAAACCTCCTGTGCCAAAGTCTCTTTGTCATTCAAAGTCTCTTAGTACAGAGGGCCTGATGTGACAAACAAACATTCAAAAGTTCCCTTCTCCTCAGGATTTTAATGTACAACCTCTTGGGTGATTCTAGGCTCACCCTGGGCCCCCCTTCACCGGGCTCAGACCCACTTTAACACAAAGCTTTCACTGGATCTCCCTTTGTTGGGCTCGAACCAAATACATGTACTTTTTTCAAACTTTCTCTACTTTATCAAAATCGAAGACTTTCGATTGTGTGCAGGATTTGCTTGACCCGTCGCAGGACCACTTCGATTCACATTTATTAATTCTCTTTCATTTGATCTCCCTCTGGTGGGCTCAGACCAGATTTATCTACTTTTGTCGCTTCTCAGCTGGATACCTTACAGAGACCTTGGATTGAGCACCCATGCGGTGCCGGACCACTGTTTCAAAGGTATTGTAGCTTGCTTTAAAGTTCAATCACTCATCAATAGTTCAACTACACTTGTGCCTCTTATCACACGCGTTTTAACAATGTTCGTTCCAGCGCTCGCCATTCAATGTTGCTGCTTACAACCTTGGCTTTAACACAGAACGGTCTTGTTTCAGTCTCCCCAACTCACTGGCTGTGTTCATTCCGCTGCACCTGGTTTCTTGGAGCCAAAGACGGTACCACGGAGGTTGGCGATTCTCCCTGTCCTTGGTTACAGATGCGGGAGGTCCACTGGTATCTATGACACAAAATGAAGGCTTTTTCAGTCTGCTTTCCTGGTCTTACACTCTCTATCTTCGAGGTCTCTGGAAAGTAACGGTTCCTTGTCGAAAAGTTCAAGGGAATTTCTCTCCTTGCGATCCCCTTCGGTTTTGCCGACTTTCCTCTCATACTCAGCTCCCGTTTAGAAACTGCTGTTTCCTCGTGTTCTTTCCCTCACTCAGAGTGTGCTCTTGTGCTCTGTCTTTTATCCGTGTGGGAAAGCGTATTGGAAGTCACGTGTGAGTGATTGTCGATAATTGCCTAACCTCGCTTGACCATAGTATTGGGACATGTCAGGTACACGACTCTGGTGTTAGTCTGTTTTCCCTTAGAGGGGCCTTTGTGAGGAACTCATGGTGGCAACAGTAAAGACAGACACAAGTGATCACAGCTCAAGGGTGTTTATTAAACTGTAAATGCAGGGTGGAAAAACACCTAAACTAAACTGAAGTCTAGGATGGGGACACGCATCAACCATGAAATTAAAATAAGGCAGTCCTAGTGAAGTTGTGTCGAAATACAAGGCCTATACTAAGAAAAATCTATTGCCAATCCTTACTCTTAATACAAAAGAAGTGTGGGACACGGTTTCAATAAAGAAGGAAGTGTTCCCAAATAATAAATCAGAATGTGATTGTCAGGGATCTCCCTTCCCCACATTTTGAGCATGGGACAAGGTGGATTTCCTGAGCACAGCACACAGTTGAGCTTTCTCAGCACAAGCCAACAGTTCCGTATCAGCTATGTGGCTCTTCGATTCTTAGGTCTCTTTCAATTAAAAGTCTCTTGCTTTTGAGGTCTGATACTCTCAACAAACAAACACAAAGTTTTACTCCACAAATAATTTGGGTGATGGCTTCACCCCTGGGTTCCCCTCTTCTGGGCATAGACCTCTCACAAGTTGTTTTCGACAAAACAACCAAACAGTTCCTTTCTTAATTAACTTTTAGGTGATGACTTTTTACCCCTTGATCTCCCTCGGCCGGGTTGGGACCCCCGAATAACAAGCGGGACAGTTCATTTCTCCTTGTCTTCCAATATTTCTTGTATTTACAAATCTCAATGTCTTGTTAAACAATTCTTCAGGCTTCACCCCTTGGTCGGCTTCCCTCTACCGGGTTAACTCTCGCCAACCTTTACCAAACAGTTCACTACAGGACTTTAGACTTCGTCCCTTTTCGTTAGCATCCCTCCTGCGGGTTCATTCTTGCCAACCTTTACGAAATGCAGTTCATGCACTCATTTCATCAAGCAGGATTAATTTCCCTTAACTCTTCAATCAACCGTTGGCCAAAGACTTTCGACGGTAGAGAGGATTTTACAAGACCCCTGTATGATCATTTTGACCTCCTCAAGGCCTTCCGGTTTACGGTATTTTTCTATCACCGGGTAATTGCCCCACGTGGTGCCATACTCCTCTGTTGTTGGTTTCCCCCTCACAGTTCAACAATAGTTTCTTTTGTCTTTCAAAGTTCCGATTAGCCGCTGGATACTTTAGTTGAACACAGTTTGGTTTCTTATCGATACTCTAAGCGACCCACCGGCTGTGATGAACTGCTTTGCTTTCTTCTCCTTCGTGTCAAGGTTGATACCACAAAGACCTGCTCCTCTCCCCGGGTTGATTATCAGCCGAGTAGGGTCTCATATACTGTAGACATCTGCTGCAACACATGCTGGCTATTTTTCACGGCCTTCGGTTTACATATGCAGAGGTTTCATGGGCCTTAATTGGAAAGGGCAAGGTCGCATCTCTCCTTGTCACCCCCTTGGAATGCCCATCTTTCGCCTCCTTTTGAACTGCCGTGCTGAGTTAACTCTCACGCCATGCGGTCTGCCATGCTGGTCCTGTGCTCTTGTACTCCAGCCTTTATCCCTGTGGGGAAGGGAAAGGGCCGTCAGGTGTGTCTGATTCTGGTCAATTGCCTGACTTTGCTTGACCCTTGTATAGGGACATGTCAGGTAAACAGATCTGGTGTTAGTCTGTTGTCTTTCGGGTTATGCGAAAGTGTTTGTGTGGGAAAGGGAGGCAGTGTTTTGGAATATCCTATGTGGTAGGAATGGGAAAAGGTGTTGAAAGAAGGGTGATACCGCATCTCACCCATCAGTGTCACACTCCCACTCCCCAAGGACGCCCCCATCCAGGTGATCCTCCCTCACTGGTCCACCCTGAGGAACTGGATCCAATAGCAATGGCTGTGTCCTGGCCACCTGGATGACAGATCTCCGGGGACTAACTAGGGAGACACCTTCAGGTTTTTCACATACCCTTCCTCAATGTGATGTAGCCACATTTGTTTCACAGTGGAACTGGGAAAGAAGATCCACATTTCCCTGGTCTTTTCCTTTCCGGTGTTCCACAGTGAAGCAATAGGGTTGTAAGTCTAGAAACCATTGCATGACCCTAGGGTTGTAGTCTTTACGTTGGCTCATCTAAACCAGGGGTGAGTGGTCTGTAACAAGCATGAAGTTTCATCTCAATAGGTAGTACCGAAGATGAATAATGGTCCACTTGATGGCCGGGCCTCCAGTTCCAACATGGAGTCATTCTTTTAACGTGGGAACAGCTTGCAGCTGTTGAACAATATCGGATGTTCTAATCCACTGCAAACCTGGGATAGAACGGCTCTAGCCCTGTAAGGGAGGCATCTGTCTGTAGGACAAACTCCTTAGAGAAGTCGACTACCTTTAGGATTGGGTTCTGACACATCGTCTGCTTCAAGGTTTTATAACATATCTCATCTTCGTCATTCCAATGAAGTTTCTGAGGTGCAACATTCTTAAGTTTATCGGTCAGCCGGGTCGTTTTGTCAGAAAAGTTGGAGATAAACCTTTGGTAGTAGTCTATTAACCCGAGAAAAGCTATAAGATCTCTTTTAGTCTTGGGAGTTGGTTTATCTAAGACAGCTTTTACCTTCTCATGTTGTAGTTGTACATTCCTATTCCCTACGAAGAAGCTAAGATATTTTACGGCTGACTGGACCAATCTGCACTTAGCTGGATTAGCAGTTATAGCAGAGTTTCTGAGGACTTTCATGATGGTATAAAGATGGAAGAGATGGTCCTCCCAAGTCTTACTATAAATGACGATATAGTCAATATAAGCTCCACAGAAATCAGAATAGGTTTGGAGGATTCGATCCATGAGGCGTTGGAAAGTGGCTGGTGCACTGTGTAGACAGAAAGGTAGGACTTTAAATCGGAATAGTCATAGTGGCGTTGAAAACGTAGTCTTATCCTTATGTGGTCCGTACACGGGAACTTGCCAGTATCCCTTGTTTAAATCTAGGGTAGATAAAAAGGTGGCTGCTCCGAGTTTATCAGTCAGGTCATCAATGCGTGGCATGGGATAGACATCGAAGTCTGATATAGCATTAACTTGACAGAAGTCAATACAGAATGTCCAGGAATGGTTAGGTTTAGTGACAGGTATGATATGAGAGGACCATGGCATTGAGAATGGCTCAATGATGTTAGCTTGCAACATTTTGTTGACTTCCTCGATCACTATCTGCTTATGGGCCTCTGGGAGTCGATATGGCTTCAAGTGTAGCACTTTACCTATAGGTCTTCTGAAATGGTGATAGGTACCTTTTACTCTTCCTGGTTTTCCGAAGAATACATTGGGAAATGAAATTATTACATCGTTTAGGTCTTGTTGGTGTTGAGTAGATAATTCTGAAGGAATTAAATCAAAGTTATCTATGTCTTCGGGAACCAGACAGGTTAGAACTTTGGCAAGGGTGGCTGACGGGTTCTATTTCCACTCTTTCAAGAGATTTACATAATCTAATTGGATTTTCTGTTTTCTATCTGGTTGGGCTACTCTATAAGTGCAGGTGCCTGTTCTTTCTAATATTTCATAAGGTTCGTGCATTTAGAGACCAGCGGGTTCTCTGAGGTTGGTAAGAGATCCAGTACTTTCTGTCCTATAGAGAATTATCTTAAATTCACTTTCTTGTTTAAGTGGCCTTTTGTTGGCTTTGAACATTTTCCATATGGGTACAAACTAAGTCTCGGACCAACTTCATATGTTCTCGCATTCGGGTGGCAGTGTGCAAGATGGGGATAGGGGCCTCCTCTCGTTCTTCCCAGGTTTCCCAGAGCATGTCAAGGACATCGCTCGGCTCTCTTCCTTAGAGCAATTCAAAGGGAGAGGGACCTGTGGAAGCTTGGGGGGTTTTCCTCACTGCAAATAGTGCTCATGGGATCATTCGGTCCCATTCTTTCCCGTCCTTGTCTACCAGTTTTCTGAGAATTAGTTTTAAGGTTTTATTGAATCTTTCTATCAGGCCATCGGTTTGCTGATGGTACACAGACGTTCATAAGGTAGCAATGTGGAGTAGCTCTTTGACTTCGGCCATAGGCTTACTCATAAAATTAGAGCCCTAGTCCATTAGTATTTCCTTGGGAAAACAACCATGGAAAAATACACCAGAAGATGTTTGAGGAGCAACTGGGTGGTATTATTTCACATTGGGAATGCCTCAGGATATCAGGATGCATAATCTGCGATCACAAGAACATATTTATTAACTAATTGGGAGGTTTCAAGCAGTCCAATTATGTCTATACCAATTCTTGAAAAGGGGATTCTATAATCGGAAGGGATTCAGAGGGGCAGGTGATGGAATGTGCTTACTGGTCTTTTGACATATTTCGCATGTCTGTATGAATGTTTTTACATCAGTGTGGATACCTGGCCAGTAACATTTTCCCCCAATATGCCCCTGGTTGTTAGAATGTCCTAATTGCCCCCTGGTAAGATGGGAAAGCACGATTTCCAGTACAACCTTTCGGTGGCTGTTGGGTATTACCAATTGTGTTTTTACCATACCCTCTTGGGAGGTTTCTTTTCTGTATGGCAATCCTTGTTTTAGAAAGAAAAAGGGGCTCCCCTTTTCTAAGCCCTCTTCTTCTGGAATTGCCTGTATAAATGCTTTAGTGAGGGCTGGATCATTTTGCTAGGTGAAGGCTAGGTCTGGATAGATGGTGGCTTCCACACCCTTCCTTTCTTCTATGCTACTTAATTTATCAGCTTCCCCAAAGCCTAAGTTACCTATTCTGTTTTATATGGTTCACTTTCTTTAAACTGAGGAAATAGAGCTGTTGCATCCCATTATAAGCGATGGTCATGGTGGCGCCACGGTAGGCACAGATGTACAGTCGCCTTTACCCGACCTTATATGGCCGCCTCTGTTTTCCGCTCCTGTACTGCTGTGCTGCCTGTTCCAGCCTCTCCTGCGGTTTCTAATTCTACCGATCATGTGACAGGATTTAAACCAGCCGCGCCTACTCTGCAGAGCGTCGCTACTCCTGTTTCAGACGCTTCTTAAGTACGTTCTCTAGTACACTACCTTCTTGCCTCTACTGTTTTTCCCTTCTAACACTCACTGTCATTTCAGGTTCGAAGTCTTAGCGTTCACGCTCGCTCATTCGCAGCATCATATGCTGCAATCCGAGGCGTAGGGCAATAATACGCCAACTCTCTCCGAAACTACTTCCACCGATTTCTGTCTCTCTGAGACAAGGTAGGATTCGGCTCTCATCTTCTCTGAAGCTGCTCTATTAAGACGGATAGTAATCCCTCTGTTTTCTTCTAGCTTGTATGAAACTGCAGGCTTTGCTGCTCTGGACTTACGTAGCAAGTCTTTTGTTATTCCTGCTTCGCAGAACCTCGCTCTTAGTACTCGCTGCATTCAGTAGGTGGCAATTGTTTCCCTTCTCTATAGCCAGTTATCGGGATTCCTTAAACTTACTCTTCTTCTTCCTCTCCCTTTAGTCCCAACAGGTCACTCCTCCATATCACCGGAAGATCCTTCATTACTCATACTGGTGTAAGTCGTGACACTATCTTCCTATCTCTCACTTATTCTTTCTATTTACCCTTCAGAAACTGACCTGTGTCCTTCTCACTGCTACAGACTTCGTAGCAGTGATTCAAGGACTATGCAGTCCTTGAATCATGAGGTTCAGAATCTCAAACAGGAGAATGCCCATCTTAGGCAACAAGTAGCTGGAATTAATCCTGAGTTACCCCGTCAGCTTTGTCTACAGGCAAGTTTGACAGTAGTCCCCATAAACTTAGGGAATTTCTTGACAGTTGCACTGTTCAATTTACATTCACGCAAAGTATTTTCCTACCGATAAGGATAAAGTAGGATTTCTTGTTTCCCACATGACCGGTGCCACTCTTGTTTGTGCAACCCCATTGGTAACCCAATTTTGGAGTCCTATGCCGCTTTCACGAACGGTCTAAAGTCCATGTTTAACCGACAAGAGATCTCCATTTCCTCACAGGAAAGATTACTGGACCTCAGACAAGGCACACAAGTTTTAATGACCTATGTAACCCGTTTTAAGCAGTTATCATCAGAAACTGATTGGTCCGACAATGCCCTGCTACCTTTATTTAGGAGGGGCCTAACGGAAGACCTTAAAGATGAGGTATCAAAAGTATCAATACACGCCAATGTAGCGGATATTATCAAACTGACTATGCAAATAGATTACCGTTTACAAGAAAGACTAAATGAACGAAGGAAGGGGAGTCCTCCAAGACCTAGAATAGATGGCCCCAGTGGCACAACAAAAAACATCCCAGCCGAAGAACCAATGCAATTGGGTACGGCAAGAGGAGATTGCAGACGCGCCCAGGGTCTCTGCATGTATTGCGGTTCAACCACACATCTTGTTAAAGAATGCCCTGTAGCCCCTCCAAGATGTCATGAAGCTAGGAGGTCGGGAAACTCCCAAGCCCAGTCGTAAGGGGAACCACGGCTCAGGTTTTTCCAGAAGGTTCCCCCAGTTTGTCAGTACTTTATCAGAACACCGGTGTTACTGATAATCCTATAGTGGTAATTCTCATAAAAATAATCTTTGAAGGCCATGAAAAACCTAATGTACCTGTCCTAGTTGACTATGGAGAAGCGGGCAATTTTGTCGATGATAAGTGGGCTGAAGGCAAAGGAATCGGACAGACAAAACAAAAATTCCGTTCCCATACAAGGGGTGGATGGCAGCCCTTTCAAATCGGGGCCTATCCGGGAACAGACATTACCCATCACTTGTTTAATCTCTTTGCACAAAGAAGAACTATGTTTTGACCTCATTAAGGCAGCTCATTTCCCTATTATCGTAGGGTTACCCTGGCTTTGCCTGCATAACCCGTATATTAACTGTTCTGGTTGTCTGAGATCCAATACCTTGTAATTAAGCGCTGGACAGTGGCTCGTTGGTATACAATGAGTATCAATTTCCACACACGATATGTGTTTGCAACACTTGTTGGTTTTTTTATCCTTCAGTAATTTAAACATGGACTGTCACCCCTGTGACAAACATATTCTTTGCTTTATCTTTACATGTGGTACACAGTATGTTGTATACTTCTATTCCATGAGTTCCGACACGTGTTTCAACCTATGAGGTTTTTCTCAAGGCAATTGTAGGGTTAGTGTGTTTCCAGATGGTTGGAAAAGTATCTCCTTAGACAGCAATCGTAGAGGGTGGTACCTCTTCCCTCGGGTGAGAGTCCGTGTAGACTCTAGGTCTCGCGGTGATCTGCTTCAGTGAGCGAAGCAGATCACCACAACATCATACTGTGTGCCACATGTAAAGATAAAGCAAAGAATATGTTTGTCACAGGGGTGACATTCCATGTTTAAATTACTGAAGGATAAATAAACCAACAAGTGTTGCAAACACATATCGTATGTGGAAATTGATACTCATTGGATACCAAGGAACCACTGTCCAGCACCTAATTACAAGGTATTGGCTCTCAGACACCCAGAACAACTTTTGCAAACACTGGGACCTTAGTAGCTTTGTCCCCCTGAGATCCACCAGACAGGCGGCAGGCAACACAAAGAAGGAAGCAACACACAAACTAGCACAAGACCCACAGTCCCAACAAGCTCTCTAATCACATTAACCATATATTAACTGGACAGCAGGAACCCTTTTTTTAGGATCAGAAAACTGTGTCTCTCACTGTCTTTACGATAATTCAGTTGGCATAAACACCAAACCTCTGGTACCTTCACTCAATACAGTAAAGGTTTTAAAGCAGTTGAGTGGCATTCCTAAGGAATACATCCGTTATGCTCAGGTTTTCTCTTTACCTCAATTCTCCATTCTCCCTCCACATCGACGGGATGATTGCCACCTAGAACTGAACCCGGATCAACCTATCCCCTTTGGGCGAATGTATATGTTGTCCCAAAAGGAAAAGATAATTCTTAAAAATATCTATAAACAAACTTACAAAATGGATTAATCTCAGAATCCACTCCCAAAAAAGAATACTGAAGAACTAAGGCCCTGCATCGATTATCGAGGTTTAAAAAAGATTACAGTAGCAGACAAATATCCCATGCCTTTAATTCCAGATATCCTTGAAGCAGTTGCAGGGGCCAAAGTATTCACTAAATTGGATCTCCGAGGGGCATAACATCTAATCCGCATCACCCCCGGGGACGAATGGAAGACTGCCTTCCGAACACCTTTTCAGACATTTTGACTATCACGTCATGCCATTCGGCCTCTCCAAGCCTCCAGCAATCTTTGAACAATTTATGGACCACATATTCGCAGATGTATTACTACATTACATAGTGGTGCATCTGGATGATATACTAATATTTTCTTCGAACATGAAAGAGCACATCTGCCACGTTCAAACGATACTAGACAGTCTTCAATCAAATCAACTCTATTGCAAAATCAAGAAATGCGAGTTTCATCGTTCCCAGGTTACATATTTAGGATTTGTTCTCTCAGCACAAGGAGTCTCAATGGAGCCTCAAAAGGTTGCAGCGGTGGTGGAATGGCCTCCCCCTCCTAACATCAAAGAAATGCAAAGATGTATTGGATTTGCTAACTTTTATAGAAAATTCATACCCTGCTTTTTGGAGATCATTTTACCATTCACCCGTCTTCTCAAGAAAGGGGTTTCCTTCAGTTGGGATCTTCAAGTTCAACAATCATTTGACAAACTGAAGACTTTGTTCACCACCGCTCCGATTCTGAAACCCCTTAGCAACAAAAATAATTAATTTTGGAGACAGATGCCTCCTGCTATGCCCTTGGGGCAGTGTTGCTTCAAGAAGGGAATTAGGGCAATGAAATGCCCATAGCATATCTATCCAAGACCTTCAATGCATCTGAAGTCAATTACTCAGTATTAGAGAAAGAACTTTTGGCAATCAAATGTTCCTTTGAGGAGTGGAGACATCTTCTCTTAGGTTCCGCTTATCCCATCGAGGTAAGAACAGACCATCAGAACCTGAAAGTGTTACAATATGCTGAAACAACCAATAGTCGACAAGCGCCTTGGGCACATATATTCTCTGAAACACAAGATCCTTTTCACTTTTCTACCCGGATGCCAAAACCTCTGTGCCGATGCTCTCTCTCACAAGAATCATCCTACCCCGAGATTTCATTCAGAAAAGATATTTCCCTGTGCAATCTTTGTACATGTAGTACTTGATTTTTTGCAGAAGATCCGGAACCCTACTTCCACGCACCGTGAATTTTGCCTTGAATTATCACAAAAGCATGAGCTCACTCATGAGAGAGGGTACTTCTTCCTTGGTAAACAGGTCTTGATTCCCTCCAAAGAGCTACAAGAAGAAGTCATGCACATGTGTCACGACTCCCGTGCAGCAGGACACTGTGGGATAACTACCACTTCTGAGTTAGTACAAAAGCACTTCTGGTGGCCATCCATGAAGATGGATAAAAAAGACTATGGGCCTCATTACAAGTCAGCCGGTCCGGAAACAACGGTGGCGGTAAATCCGCCGCCACCGTTGTTTCCGGACCGCCTGATTCCGAGTCCTGCAGGCGGGAGGTGTCACTCCTGCCAGGTCTGACCTGGCGGGAGTAATGCCACTCGCCTGCAGGCAGACATGGAAACACAGGCTCTGTCATAGACGGAACCAGTGTTTCCATGGTCTCCATCCCCATGGAGTCCTATTGGACTCCATGGGAATGGGGATTTACAGAATTCTGCCTCCAGAATTACCGGGTCACCGGTGTTGTAATGCCCCATTGATTCCGGCAATCATGGAGGCGGAATGGTATTACGGGTCCAGCGGCAGCCTGCCGTTTTTTCTGGCACAGCTACCGCCGGACTCGTAATGAGGCCCATTGTGTCAGCTTGTCCCACAAGCCTACAATCAAAGACTCCACAGTCATATCCTCTGGGTTTGCTATCAACAATGCCTATTCCTGACAAGCCTTGGCAGATTATATCCATTGACTTCATTGTTGATCTCCCTCCGTCTGACAACTATACAGCCATCATGGTTACCATCGACTACTACACCAAGATGGAACATTTTTCTGAACTTCCAGATGTTCCGACTGCGGACCAGATGTCCTGTATCTTTATTTCTGAGATATTCTCTTGTCATGGCTTACCTGAAACCATCGTTTCTGACCGCGGTTCACAATATACCGCAAAGTTCTGGAAAAAACTCTGTGCTCTCCTTCACATCCAATGCGCGTTGAGCACAGGGTTCCATCCCCAAACTAATGGACAGACAGAAAGGCTGAACCAGACCCTGGAAGGATATTTACGTTGCTTTGTGTCTGCTGCTCAGGATGACTCAGTGGAATTGTTATCTCTCGCAGAATTTGCTTATAACAATGCCACCCACAGCGCTCTGAAAACGAGTCCATTTTATTGTACTTACGGCTTTCATCCCTCCTTTCTTCCATCCACCGTTCCTTCAGCTACTCGATACCCTGGCATTGACGCTTTGATCACTGATATCCAACATGGGTAACAAGTTGCTCGTCGAGCCCTGCAAGATGCCCAGGACCGTGCCAAGCGTTATGCTGATAAAAGAAGGTTATCTAATCCTGTGTTGGCTGTTGGCGATTCTGTATGGTTAGCCTTGAGATACTTACCCCGTCATCTGGTTCCTTCCAAACTGTCTCCCCGTTTCTTTGGTCCCTTTCGCATTAAACAACTGGTGTGTGAGGTTGCTGTTCGTCTCCACCTTCCCCCTTCATGGTCTAGAATACACCCTGTATACCCTCTCTCGCAAATTAAATTGGGTGTTCCCGACAGTTTCCATAGGATTCCGTCTGTGCTTCCCCCTCTGGTGTCTACTCTTTCTGGTGCCGAATATGTGGTCTGTGGCATCTGTGATTTTAGATATTTCAGGGGTCGTTTGCAATTTTTAGTTGACTGGGAGGGCTATTCTCCTGCTGACAGATCTTGGGAGCCGGCTTCAGGTGTTCATGCTCCACGCCTGATTGCCCGGTTTTTCCAGCTGTATCCCGGTAAGCCGAGCTGCCTGCCTCTGCGAGGGGGGCATACTGTTGCATCCCATTATGGGCGATGGTCATGGTGGCGCTACAGTAGGCACAGATATATACTGTCCCCTTTACCGACCGCACAGATATATACAGTCACCTTTACCTGACCTAAGAAGGCCGCCTGTGTTTTCCGCTCCTGTACTGCTGTGCTGGCTGTTCCAGCCTCTCCAGTGGTTTCTCATTCTCACGATCACGTGATGGGATTTAAACCAGCCACGCCTACTTTCCAGTGCGTCGCTACTCGTGTTTCAGACACTTCGTAAGTACGCTCTCTAGGACACTACCTTCTTGCCTCTACTGTTTTTCCCTTCTAACACTCTCTGTCATTTCAGGTTCCGAGTTTTAGCGGTCACGCCCGCTCATTCGCTGCATTATATGCTGCAATCCGAGGCATACGGCAATAATACACCAAACCTCTCGGAAACTACTTCCAGCGGTTTCTGTCTCTCTGAGACAAGGTAGGATTCGGCTCTCACCTTCTCTGAAGCTGCCCTAATAAGACGGATAGTAATCCCTCTGTTTTCTTCTAGCTTGTATGACACTGCAGGCTCGGCTGCTCTGGACATACGTAGCAAGTCTTTCGTTATTCCTGCTTCGCAGAGCCTCGCTCTTAGTACTCGCTGCATTCGGTAGGTGGCAATTGTTTCCCTTCTCTATAGCCAGTTATCGAGATTCCTTAAACTTACTCTTCTTCTTCTTCTCCCTTTAGTCCCATCAGGTCACTCCTCCATATCACCGGAAGATCCTTCATTACTCATACTGGTGTAAGTCGTGACACTATCTTCCTATCTCTCACTTATTCTTTCTATTTACCCTTCAGAAACTGACCTGTGTCCTTCTCACTGCTACAGACTTCATGAAGACTACGCCCCTAGAAGTTGTGCAGTCTGAATAATCCATATTGGGAATCAGAGTTTGGAATCCATCGCAGACCAGTGCTCTCTATCCAAATCAGGGTTTTCTACACCAGAGGGTTTTCCTGCAGGGTTTGTCTTTCTCCGAACCTGTGGTCAGTCATCTAGGGGGTGACAAGGTTCCCAGTGGGCTTTCCTGTCTTCAAGGACTGCCCATCTGACAGGTAAGTGGTTTCTGCCTATGATCTCCTAAATTACGTAATAAGAACTCTTTCCAAAATCCCCTGGGCAATTTGATCTCCCCGACATACCTCAAAAGGGATCTCAGCCTGGTTTTGTAAGTGAACCTTTATATCTCCCCTAAGGATGTCTATCCCGAACTTCCACGCTATACCCGACTTTGGGGCCTATCAAAAGTAACACCCCGGAGGGAGTATCAAAACCAAGTCTTTAGGAATCATTCCTCTTTTCCCAGGCAGAATGGTATTATCCCTATTGCTACAGATATCAATCCCTATTGATTCCTTGGTGGCGATGGAAGGGTAAGAGGTTCTCTGACTAAGTTTATGAAATTGCAGGGTTCCCCAATTAGTTTCAAAGTGTCACATCCCACTCCTCAAGGATGGGAAACTGCTGTTTCCTAGTGTACTTTCATTCGTTCAAAGTGTGCTCTTGTGCTCTGCCTCTTATCCATGTGGGGAAGCATAATGGAAGTCAGGTGTGAGGGATTGTAGATAATTGCCTGCCCTTGCCTGACCATAGTATTGGGACATGCCAGGTACACGGCTCGGTTATTAGTCTGTTTTCCCTTAAATCAGCCTGTGTGAGGAACTCATGGTGGCAACAGTAAAGACAGTCACAAGTGATCACAGTTCAAGGGTGTTTATGAAACTGTAAATGCAGGGTGGAAAACACCTAAATAATACCAAAATCTAGGATGGGAGCATGCGTCGACCATGAAATGAAAACAAGGCAGTCCTAGTGAAGTCATGTCAAAATAAAAGGCCTATACTAAGAAAAACCTATTGCCAATCCTTACGCTAAATTCAAAAGAAATGTGGGACAAGGTTTCAATGAAGAAGGAAGTGCTCAAAAATAATAAGTCAGGATGTGATTGCCAGTGATCTCCCTTCCCCACGTTTTGAGCATGGGACAATGTTGATTTCCTGAGCACAGCACACACTCGAGCTTTCTGTGCACGAGCCAACAGTTCCATATCAGCTATCAGGCTCTTCAATTGGTTAAGTCTCTTTCAATTAAAGGTCTCTTGACTTTGCGGCCTGATACTCTCAACAAACAAACACAAAGTTCTACTCTACAAATACTTTGAGTGATAGCTTCACCCATGGGTCCCCCTCTTCCGGGCGTAGACCTCTTACAAGTTGCTTTCGACAAAACATCCAAACAGTCCCTTTCTTAATTCACTTTTGGGTGATGACTTTTCACCCCTGGATCTCCCTCGGCCGTGCTCTGACCCCCAAATGACAAGCGGACCAGTTCACTTCTCCTTGTCTTCCAATACTTCTTGCATTCACAAATCTCAATGGCCCTCATTACGACCCTGGCGGAAAGTGACTGACCGGACCGCAACAGCGTAAATAGCGTTTCCGCCATTGCACGAAGGAGCAAAGAGCGGACCATTCCGACCCATCGGGCACGAGCACCACGCCATGGCGGAAGTGCAAAGTCCGCGATGGCGCAAATGTCCCCAAAACGGCCCACACCGCCGCCGTACGTCGCCCTAGGTGCAATACCGCCACCCATCACAGCGGACACCGCAGAGTGCGCCTACCGGAAAGTACGGTGACCGGAAATATATGGAAACGGAAGTAAAAACATGGGCCCGGAACGGGAAACAACCCGCCGTACACCTATAAAACCACTAAAACCACACAACCACTAAAAACACTACCCTGAGACACACCCCAACCCGTCATCCACCCTAGCGAAACCAAGAAAAATGGGAAAAGCAGCGAAGAAAGCGTGCGACCGCAAGCGGCAGGTCCACTTCTCCCGTGAGGAACCCACCGTGCTAACAGAGACCCTCCAGGAGAATGCTGCCGTCGTCTTCTCCACGCAAATGACCAGGACGGCACTTGCGAACAAGAAGGCCATATGGGCTCTGGTAGCACAGCGGGTAAGCGCGGTGGGGACCGCACCCCGCACACCACAACAATGCCGAAAGCGGTGGGACGACCTGCGGATACGCGTCCGCAGCATACTCTCTGCCAACCGCAACATTGCCACAGCCACCGGGGGAGGTCCTGATTCACCCATCAAGTTGACCCCCTGGGAAGAAATCTGTGCCTCCACCATCGGAATGGAGAGCATCGAGGGAGTCGGAGGGATGGAGAAAGGAGTGCAGACATCAGAAGAATCAGGTAGGTGGGCCAGATAAAACAATGCTAAAACCACAATGTCCCATCATGTGAAGTACCATGTGTCCACATAGTGCAACAGGAACACATGTCCAGGAGAACGTCCACACACATCGCCCTCATAGCGCACCTTAAAACCACAATAAATACATAAATAAATAAAAACCCCTAAAACACCCACCACACGTCCAGCAGGCACACCCTAACTGCAGGCTGCCAAACAACTGCACCCTCACCCCACACACAAATGAAAGCACCTCTAAGGCCCCGACCCAAATCACCCTCATGTACCACCCCAATGCATGTGATACAATGCCATTCCAATACCCACAGACCCATTAATAACCCTCGCCCTCCTTTACTCCACCACAGGGTCCGATCCAAACGACGAGCATCAGGACACCCCTACCAGCACACCTGCAAAGAGGGCCAAGACCAACGGCCAAAGACCCTCCACCTCAGCTGCACGCATCAAGACACGGCAGCAGCACAAATCAGGTGGCAGCACAGAGGAGGGAACATCAACAGGCACCCCAGCAGCCAGCATGCCCACTACACCACCACCACAGGTCCCCCCAACGGATGCCACAGAAGGCACTGGCTCTGGTGGCAGCAGCACCATAGGTGACACCCCAATGATGGCAGCATGCTCCGACACAGAAGACGGGGATGTCGAAGTCAGATCCATCCATGACCTGTCCCAATCCCCCTGTCTGTCCCATCCCGTACAACATGAGAATACCACGCAGGGGCACCCACAAGACGACGACTGGCCATCCCCCCCAAGCCCTGTGGCAAGGCAACATGAGGTCAACAGCCCCTCTCTGACACCCCCGCAAATGGCCATGGCCCAGCAGAGGCAACAGTCCCTCGACAAGTTAATCGGGCAACAGCAGCAACTGGCCACGCTCCTCAAGGACCATGCCGATGAATGTGGGGGCACTAAGGCAGACATAGAAACATCAACTGAGACACTCAGGGCAGAAATGGAGAGAGGTACAGAGACACTAAGGGCACAAATGGAGAGTAGCACCGAGAGCCTGAGAGTCCAAATGGAGAGAAGCACCGAGAGCCTGAGGGGGGAACTGCATGCGACGTCCAAAGACGTATGTGCCGAACTTGCTGCAGTGCGCCGTGTGCTCACGGAGCTCTCACAAACCCTTAGGGACATGCATGGACGTGAGCAGGCAGAGACATCTTCCGTTGCTAGTTCCGTCCAGGGCAGCCCCCAACGTAGATCTGGGAGGAACCTGCGCTCCACAGGCAGGGGTGCCCCTGACACCCGCAGAGGGGGCTTGCAATAGCGACAGTCCACTGACAATGAGCATCTTTGGACACTGGTGTTCGGGGGGGAGGTAGGAGGGTGGAGGGGGTGTGTTGGGCTCACTTGGGTGGCGGGTCGATAGGGTGTTCAACATGATATCACATATGCCATAAACAAGTGCACGATCAACCAATGAGATGTGTCGACAATGATCATTATGTACTAGGCCATCCTAGGCGTATAGTCCATATTGTGCATGTACCAGACACACACAGTGCCACGAGTCCCGTGTCTATGTATCAGCCACCAGGCGTGAGTGCTAGAAGCATGCATCAATGACATGCTGACGAATGTCACGGCCCTCCGGTGCCTCGCAAACTCCTTGAGGTGCTGCCACATCCCCACCCTCATCATGACCATCATCAGGTGCTTGCAGTTCTGCGTCTGGGGGCATGGGCACATTTCTACGTACGCACATGTTGTGGAGCATGACACATGCCATCACCATCTTTGCAACCTTCTCATGGCGGTACAGGAGTGCCCCGCCAGACCTGCTGAGGCAGCGGAAACGAGTCTTCAGTAGGCCGAATGCCTGTTCAATGACTACACGGGTACGTGAGTGGGCATGGTTGTAGTCCTCCTCATGCTGGTCCCGTGGGTTCCGGACTGGTGTGAGGAGCCATCTCTTCAGTGGATACCCAGCATCACCTGTATGTGGACGATAAACGTATGATGTGGAATGCCATTGCTACGTACGCACACCCCCCCCCCTTCCTGCCAGGTCATTGCCGCATCACATACCCCACATCATCATGCATGAAAAGAGACTCACCGAGTAGCCAGGATCTGTTCCCTGCGTGTCGCTCCATGTAGCGTGGTATAGTAGAGTTCCTCAAGACCATAGAATCATGGGTTGATCCAGGGAATCTGGCACAACAATGTGTGATGATCCTGTTGGAGTCACACACCATCTGTACATTCAGGGAATGATATTGTTTTCGGTTGCGGTACTGGGCCTCCATGGCATGTGGGACGACCAATTCCACATGGGTGCAGTCGATGGCACCAATGCAACCCGGTATGCCGGCAAGTGCATGGAATCCCACTTTAGTGTTGGTAATGTCCTGCTCCGAGCGTGGTAGAGAGATGTAGTCGTCTGCGTGCTTCAGGAGGGCATCGAGCACTTGCAATAGTGTCCGTGAGAACAGTGGCTGAGAAATGCCATGCAACTGTCCGACTGTGTGCTGGTAGGTGCCCGTGGCCAGGAAGTGGAGTACAGACAACACCTTCAGTAGGGGTGGGATGGCGGTTGGGCTATCTATCATGCTGACAAGGTCAGCCTGTGTCATGTCCACTATTGCGGCTATGGTGTTCCGGTCCAAACGGTAGAGGGTGTGGATCTGCTCATCAGTGAGGTTGAACGGATGTGCTCGGAGGCGTGGGATTGCGGGCTGCCTGCGTGGTGGTAGTGGCTGTGCTGGCGGCCCTTGCGGGCCCTGCCATGGCCTCCTCCTCCTCCTGCGTCTCCTCCGTGCGGCCGGTTGTAGTTGGTGTTCGTCTTCTTCTTGGAGTCGGAGTACTTGCAGTGCTATCAGGTCCCCCAGGGCCAACATCGCGAGTCCTGCCGGTAGCATTTCGGAGTGGGTGTGGTTGTGGGAGGAGACTGGGTGTGCACTTTATGTGTTTTCAGGCTGTATGGCCTCCACCTGTGGTGATTCATTCCACCTGTGCAAGCTGCTCTCCCCTTTGGGCGAGCACGTTCCGCACACAACGCTGCTATTCGAGGAACGGCATCTTGCTATTGCTATCATGTATTTGTACCCGATGGCCGTGTAACATTTGTTGATATGTACATTCGGCTATGGTCCCATTGTTTCACATACAATCTTTGCAGTCGCGAACAGACTTGTGATGGGTCAGTGGAATGTAGTACTCGAGTAACGGTGGGCCCTCATGCATCACTGTACAGAGTTGCAACGACAGCCGGCCCGTCCCATTAGTGGGTGATGGCAGTTGAGGTTTTCACACACAGCTGCACTAGATGGATTAATTTGTGATTTCAAACGGCCACAGATGCCTTTTCGACGTGATGTTGCAAATGAGGAATTCGAAGGCCGGCGCTTTCGGTTTTCGGCTAGCGGAGAGGAGTTGCCCACAGGTCTGACTGCATATATAATGTTCTATTGTTCGATGTCCTTGAGACAGAGGCCATGGCGAGGAAGCAATGATTGATATGAATAGTTTGGGATGCGCTATAGTGACGTGGGCGATGAGGCCGGACGTTCCCAATTTCATGTAACTTCACAACACTGAAATTACGGGCTGGGACACTGTGGATTTTGCTGGCTGCATAACGCACAGACTCAATGGAAATCCCGAATGTTTTGTGAGTAAATATTCAGGCGTTTTTATAACAGGATGAGGGAATGATGAATGGATGCATGGGCAGGTGATTTGATACAGGGTTTGCCATGTACAGGGCTTGTTGGAATCTATCCGCCTCCCCTGCGCTATGTGATGCAGGGCTGCCATAGTGGAACCATCGTCTATCTGGCCTTGTTGAGCCCTCCCTGTCTCGACGCGCCTTCAGACACTTGTGTCCATGCACGTTAACATTCCCATCTGATGGAATCTGTTTTGACAGACGCATGCACAGGTACACTCGTTTGGGATGGTGTTTACACCTCGATATAGATAGTTATGAGTGGCAAGTGGTTTTGGGGTGGTGATGATCCTTTGGAGTGGGCTAGCATGCATATGGCTGTGGATTTAGTGTGGTCATTGGAGTGAGTTCTTCGAAAGTAGTTCTGATGGCCATTCTGTTCTTTTTCTTTTCTTTTTGTTGACAGGTATCTCCTACCCTTTTGCCACTGCCATCTGTATGCCACTCCTGCAGATGGCTTTTACTCCCGACACCTGCTGCTTCGTGTTAATCAGTGGAGCAGCATTACGATCTTATGGGACGATCGCCAATGGCCCACATGCCCTTACGCAGTACTAGTGGCTCGGAGCAACATTTCGGCCTTTCAGTTGGACTAGTGCCTCCCCATTGGGACGGGCATGCGGTTCTGTGCGCTTCCATGTTGCCTTTTCGTACGTGAATGTGGCTCTGTGTACCATGATGGGACAGAGCGTCACACAAGTAGTAGCTGGTCATTCCTTGCGGATGCAGCCCACAATGGTGATATGTGTTTTGGAGTTCATGGACTGATGGCTGTATGAGCTTGGTGATTTAGTTGTGCATTAAAATTCTAATCTGATATGGGACGTGTAGCGTTCTTCTTTGCGAGTGATGTGGCATATTTCTATTTGGGGAGCGATGTATTGTGAGGAGATCTGCATTGGGTTCCGGTTTCGGAGTATAGTCGCATGGTACTGTGCTGGGCGCGTTTGCCTACGGAGCCCAGTGAGGTCAGGGATGGGGGATGCCAATATGACTGTTTGGATGTTGTCATGCTCAGGGGCGGGGGATTGGGTTTTGTGTAACAGACGACGGTCAGCCAGGTGGACTGGTGGAATGTTGTGATTTTCGGAATATTGCTGGTCACAGGTGCCTGTGTTTGCGTGCGTTTCGGGGGGGGATTGTGGTCATGTCCATTGGAATGGCTTCTGTATTCGTGCCATCTGTGCCCTGCAGCTCCCATTGGCCCCTCTTGTGGATCTTTAGTTCGTTGGCATGCATGGGTGACTTGTACATTTCACTGGTAGCATTGTGACTTCATTGCACCTACGAGGAGTTGTGCTTTGTGGGCAGGGAGCGGTGGACAGGCACTCAGTGGGGCCGTTTACGGTTGATTCGCGATGCCGTACTTCTCACCATGGCGGAATGGTGCTTTCCGCCATGCTTGATGGCGTTAGGTACATGTCCGCTAGGGTCGGAATTCGCGTACCCTTGCGCCATGGTGGTATTTACGGTTTGGCATGGCGCGCGCGCGCGTACTTGGTGCAGTTAGCGTTGGCGTTCACTACGGTGTCGCTAATGACTTCGTACTTTGCGGTGGCGAGTCATAGTCGCACCGAGCGCTATTCGATGGCGGTATTGCATCTCCGCCATCGTTTTCCGATTTCCGCCAGGGTCTTAATGAGGGCCAATGTCTTTAAAAAAAAATTCTTCGGGTTTCACCCTTGGTCGGCTTCCCTCTACCGGGTTCACTCTCACCAAATTTTACCAAACAGTTCACTGCGGGACTTTAGACTTCGTCCCTTCTCATTAGCATCCCTCCTCCGGATTCACTCCTGCCAACCTTCACGAAATACAGTTCATGCACTAATTTCATCAAGCGGGATTCATTTCCCTTAACTCTTAAATCATCCATGGGTCAAAGACTTTCGATGGTACAGAGGATTTTGCAAGACCCCTGCATGACCACTTTGACCTCCTCTCACCTTTTACCCAAGGCCTTCTGGTTACGGTAGTTTCTACCATCGGTTAATCGCCCATAGTTTCCTGCGTGAGCACCCACGTGGTGCCGTACTCCTCTGTTGTAGGTTTTCCCCCTCACAGTTCAACAATAGTTTTTTTTGTCTTTCAAAGTTCCGATTAGCCACTGGCTACTTCCGTTTAACACAGTTTGGTTTCTTATCGATACTCTTCTTGACTCACCGGCTGTGATGAAATGCTTTGCTTTCTTCTCCTTCCAGTCAAGGTTAATACCACAGAGACCAGCGCATCTCCCCAGCTTGATTATTAGTGGAGGAAGGTCTCATGTACCGCAAGCATCTGCTGCAACACATGGTGGCTATTGTTTGCGGCCTTAGGTTTACATCTGTAGAGGTTGACTGGCCTTAGTCGGAAAGGGCAAGGTTGCTTCTCTCCTTGGCACCCCCTCCGTATGTGCCATCTTTCGTCTCCTTTTGAACTGCTGTGCTAAGTTAGCTTTCACGTTATGCGGTCTGCCTTGCTCATCCTGTGCTCTTGTGCTCCACCTTTTATCCCTGTGGGGAAGGGAAAGGGCCGTCAGATGTGTGTGATTCTGGTCAATTGCCTGACTTTGCCTGACCCTTGTTTCGGGACATGTCAGGTAAATGGCTCTGATGTTAGTCTGCTGTCTTTTGTGTTGTGCAAAAGTGTTTGTGTGGGAAATAGGGGAGGGGGCAGTATTTTGGAATATCCTACATAGTAGGATGGGGACAAGGTGTTGAAAAGAGGGGGATCCCGCGTCTCACCCGTCGGTGTCCCACTCTCACTCCCCAAGGACTCCCTATCCAGGTGATCCTCCCTCACTGGTCCACCCTCAGGACCTGGATCCAATAGTGATGGCTGTGTCCTGGCCACCTGGATGACAGATCCCTGGAGACTAGCTAAGGTGACACCTTCAGGTTTCTCACATCTGTCAGTGAGAAAGTGTTTGTGTTGTAAAAGGGCAGTAGAGTTCCTACATATCCTACCGGGTAGGATGGGGTAAAGGTGTTATAAGGAAGGGGCTATATCGCATCTCACCATCTGGTGTCCCACTCCCCAAAGACCCCTCACCCAGGTGATCCTCCCACACTGGTCCACTCCAGGAACTGGATCCAAAAGCAATGGCTGTGTCCTGGCCACCTGGATGACAGATCTCTGCGGACTAGTGGGTGAGACACCTTCTGGTTTTTCACATACCCGTCAACTGTGGAGTCCCGCAGCGTTCTATCCTCTCCCCAGTGATCTTCAATCTATATATGGAGCTGCTGGGAGCCCCCCTAGCCACACACAACATCCACACCCACCAACACGCTGATGACACACAGCTATACCTCAAGATCGACTCCATCAAGGACATCCATAGGCTCAAAATCTGCCTCTCGCTGATTCAGTCTTGGATGTCCAGTGCATACTTGAAACTCAACCCCTCCAAGACTGAATTCCTTCTCCTCACCAACAACATCTAACACAGACCCTCAGGTTCCATATCAACAAACACCTCTCCTTCATGACACAAATAGCTAAGAAACCTCAGACAGCTTGGTATCAGCTCCCCCTCCTCTGAAAAGTTAATCCCTTCCTCCCTCCTCCCTCCAGACAGCTTTGGATCCACCGTTCAAGCACTGGTCCTATCCCACCTGGATGGGGGCAATACACTTCTCAAAGGCCTCCTGTTATCCTCCCTTGTGCCCCTGAGAAGTGTCCTACACGCGGCCGCATGCCTCATCAAGGGTCTACGCAGATACGACCACATCACCCCGGTCCACATCGACCTTCACTGGCTCCCACTGCAAGCACTAATCACCTTCAAGTCATGCTGCATCATCTATAAGACAGTCGCACTCAAGTCACCCAGCTACCTCACGGAGAAACTCTGCATCTCCGGCAGACAGTCCACCACCAGAACCGGTGTGGCAAAAGGAAAGGGCCAGAAAGCAAGCCTTCTCTGTCTATGCCCCAAGACTATGGAAACTCCTCCACATTGGCATCAGACTCGCCACCATGCTCCTTCAATTCAGAAAAGAACTCAAGACCCTAAGGAGTCTCTCCTCCTCAACACCTTGGCCATCACAACACCCATCTCTCCACCTGACTCACTGGACACTGCCCGCCCCTCTCCTCCCCACTGGCCGGTACAGCTATATCTCTCCTCTGCCCCCCCCTTTGTATCCTACCCCCTTTGTATATCTGTCCTGTTGTTACCACTGAAAAGTGCTCTGTTTTGCATCTATAATGTTGTACGCCTCTGTAAAGCACTCTGTTATGTATGTCTAGTGGTGTATACCTCTATAAAGCACTCCATTGTTTTGCAAAGCTAGGTCCGCACTCAAAAATTACCATAATAATAATAATAAAAGAAATGGGTCCCATTGTCAGACTTTAGGACCTTACAAATTACCCACCGTGGAAATATGTCCCTCATCAAAAATGTAGCTGCCAACTTAGCATCAGGGTGTACGCAAGGACCGGCCTCCAGCCAATGGGAAAATGGGCAGACAACAATAATTTTAGGCAATGAAAATGATTACATTTCTTGATCATGTCCACAAAATCTGTGTGGAGTTCTTGGAATGGCCCTGAGGGCCTGGCCAAAAATCCTCTGATCGTCCTCATGGTATTATCATGGCTAAATTCTAAGCAAACTATACAATTCCCTACAACATCTACTTACCTGTTCTTGGAGGTTTGGTATGAACCATTCCTCCTGGAGCTCTGCCGTAATTTGTCAGCAAGAAGTATGCAATGGGCAATGTAGTTGCTATAGAGCCACAAGAAGCAGTTTTACAGGCATTACTACTTTCCCCGTAAGCTCCTGCCTCCATAGCAAATCCTTGGACGAGAGGACACATCGTCTCCGTTCCTCCTTAGATGCTTTTCCCTGCATCTCTATATTTTGAAGCAAATGGACAGCAGTGTACGGAGCTGGCAACCTTATCTGCTGGGACATGGTTTCCATTTTCTGCGTATATGGGAATGGCAAATATGCAGCGTCTTATGCCACACTGTCTGCTGCATCATTTCCAAGTGCTATTGGATTAGTACGACTAGTATGCACAGCGCATTTAACAATCCCTATCTCTGTGGACAGTGTTAGCGCTTCATTTAATCTGGACAGCAGCACAGGGATCCTGTCAGATCTCCTAAACCATCTTTTCTGCCACCTTGACAAGCATGGATGCACAGTGGAGGTTAAATGCGCAGAGTCTGGATACATTGTGATTGCCTTCCCCTTGCTCATTTCTAGCGCCTCTTTAAGTGCCACTAGTCCCGCCGCTTGTACAGCGTAATGCAAAGGCAACCGTTTCTTCAGTCTGACATGGTATTCCCCATCCACAAGGCCCACAACAGCTGCCCACGATGCCTCACACAAGTGTCCTGATTTATTGCCGAGGACCCGTCAACAAAAAGTACCTCACCTCCATCCAAGGCATCATCCTTAACACTCGTCCTGTCTTCCTCTTCTCCCTCATATGTTGCACAATCATGGACAATATCACCAGGTTTAACATGGCTCAGCTAGAAATGTCTCATGGTTGACTAGGTGACACTGTATGGGATGTATAGTTCAATTCGACAGAATAATCTTATACCCTGAAACTCTTTAGGTCATCAAAGTTGGCTTGAATTTTTTCAAGATCGCAAAGAGTGCATACTCCATGTGCAATGTCACTGGAGAACCTATTGTAATTGTTGAAGACTTTTGAATTTCAAAAACTGCTGCCGCTCCTTTCATCCCTGGGTCTACGAATCCAATATAGTATGCAAAAGGTTTATGGCCCAGCGATCTTTGCTGGACTAGGACTGCTGTCATTACTTGCCTTTCGAGTGAAAAAATACATTAAATGTTTTTTTGTAAATTAGGAGTTGCCAAGCCCGGAGCATTGCTAATCATGGCCTTGAGTTCCCAAAAGCTCCTCAGCCCATTCTATCTGACCTTTTGCCTTTTGCACTACATTATATCCTTGAAGCAAGGGTCTTGTGTAACTAGAGAAATTAGAAATCCATGATCTACAATAGTTATAGAGTCCCAAAAACTGCTGCGCTTGTTTCACCGTGACTGGCTGGGGTGTATTCTGAACTGCTGGGACTCTCTCTGGCATTACCTTCTTTCCTGCGGGCGAAATCACTTGCCCCAAATATACTACCTCTATCTGGCAGTATTGCAATTTTTCTTTGTCCACTTTGCATCCCTTCTCTGCAAACACGGTGAGGAGCCCAATTGAATCTCCTTGACACTGCTCTTCTGAAGTGCTACATACTATTAAGTCATCCACATACTGAATTACTGTACTGGGCACATGTAAATTCCCCAAATCCATTTTAACCACCCTGTTGAAAACATTAGTAGATTCACAGTGCACCTGGGGAAACATTGTGTGCTCAGTCTCTGACCACGATGCGTAAACACTGTGAGGTCATGAGAATCAGGGTCTAAGGGGACCAACAAAAAATGCATTCTTCAAATCAATCACAGTGAAGTGGGCCAGCTCACTAGAGATATTACACAGAATGGTAGCAGGATTCATACCAGGAATTCCACCTCAACAAAATTATTGAGAGGGTGCAAATCCTGGACCATCCTCCAACTGGACCTAGTCGCTTTCTTCAGAGTAGATGGCCATGTTACACGGGTACACAGAAGGTTGTATTATGCCTTGCTTCAACAACACCATAATGGTCTCATAAATCCCTTTGTCTGCCTCTCTAGACATGGGGTACTGGGTTACCTGTGGTAATATCGCACAAGATTTCAATTGTATTGCCCTGCTCCAACACTCTTCAACAGACACACATCATGAGGATTGCTGTCAATAAATGGTCCGGCACTTTTTCCAAATTCTGCTTCCAATATAGCAATGTATTTCAAATGATGAGCATGGTCTGTGGTACTTCCCTGTGCTCTATTGCTGTCTGGAAAGGCACCCATATCCTAGAAACCATCTCTCGTGTGTCTTCTGTGTCTATGGTGTCCTCGAACAATTGCCCCATTCATCTGAACCTGCCAAATGACCAATTTCCTCATGAAAATCCTCCCCTACACCTTGGAAACCCTCTCAATTGCCATGGACCGGTAATATACCGGGCAATCCAACCTTGTGTCATACACGATGCACTATATGCCTGTTGTCCCAATTGTCCCTGCTGTCCCTCTCTGGAGCTGGTAATCACTGCTCCTTCCAGACTTTCACTAGCTTCTTCTGAACAGGCTTGGCTACTGAATTTTGTGCCTGCTCTATACTCTACTTTTCCTTCTCTTGCCTCCTTTTACAAAAATGAACAATATGTCCCTGAACTTCTGGCCAACTCTTGGCCTCCATCGCTACTACTGTGTCTAGATTGTGCTGGACTTCCTTACAAAGTCCCTTTTTTGGCATGTGGTAAAAAATGACCACGTTCTTATCCCACGCTCCTGCCCTCCACAGCTCCTGAAATAACTGGATTTGTGTGGCAGGATCGTCGTCTACCTTCATTGTTTTGGTCAAGATAGAATTTATATCGAGCGTATCAGGATACATAACCCGCCAGGCCCCCATACCTGTGCTCTATAATTATTAAATGCTGCTCCATCATGGGTGTTTGTATTCAACTGAAATCCTGGATACTGCGCTTGTCTCCAAAGCTCAGCTGACCATTCCACCATTAGAGCGGTGAATACATTTTTCATGTCCCCTATGGCAAAATGACATCGGCAGTATGTTTCACTCAGGTATAAATCCACTTCCCCACCCCTGCAATGAATGAAGGAAGAGTCTTTATTAAATTAATCTGGTCCATGTGTGACCATGTGACATAATACACCCTCCCCTGATCTTCCTGGAGCAACGGAAATTGAGTTACACCTGCTTTTACTGGAGTTCCCCATCCCTCTCCTAATACTCACTACACCATGCGAGTACTACAGCGTGCCCTAAGAACCCATGGCGTACTCTCTGTCGCTGCTACTGGAACAGGAGGTGGAGCTGCTATACCCTGCTCTTCCTGTTCAACATCTGACTCCCATTCACCTTCATCTCGTACTCCTGTTCTCATCTCCCCTGATACTTATATAGGCATTGAAGCATACTCGGCACTTCCGTAGGGTGCCAGTTCCCATTCTCCCTACTTGAATCCTGTACCCATAGCAATACTTTCCTCCTCCAGGTCCACGGTGACCTGCTTAATAGCTGACTTGTCCAACCTAACAAGAACTTGTCCCTGCCTTCACCTTCCTTCCTCTACATCCTTTGCCCTTTACTTCTTCCCGCTCTTCACTTCTCTGCTGTAAAAACAACACTACCTCTTCTTCTGCTAGCCTCAGTGCTTCTTCAAATGTTTTCCGTTCCTGTTTCTCCACTGCCATTTGCAGCCTATACTCTATACTAGTGGTAGAAGGCATAGTCTCCCCTTTCTCACTCATTCTCAGCCCTTCATTTACCCTCCTGGTTGCCGGTCTCTCTCTCTCTTTACTCCTCCACCCTTAATCTCTCTGCTAGTAGTAGTCGGGAGGGTTAATCCCATCTGCTCTCCGTTCTTGACCTTTCTGCAGCCCTAACCATTGAAGGAGTCATCCTTCCACTTTCCTCAAAATACCATCTGTTAGGAATCGTAGCTGATGGAGGCATTATCTGTGTTATCTGTGTTTGTCTCGCAACCACTGGAGTGGCCGATGGAGAAAATGGAGGTTCGAACTCAGTGTCTGTATACCTCTCTGCAGGCGATAAAGGATAGCACCATATGGAGACGGTATGGAAGGAATTTCCATACCCTCCTTTTCACCCCTTCCTCTGAGAGTTTAACACTATGGGCCTTCCCGCCATTGTCATACACCCTCCATAGCTCTAAGATGTTCACCTGCTTCTCTTACTTGGAATTTGTCTGCCTTGCAACTAAAAAGTATGCAGGTTTTCCAATATCCCCTTATCATAGGTCCCCTCAGTAGGCCAAGAATTGAGCATTTTACCCTTACTTAGCTAGAGTCATTCCTGATGGTACTTTAAAATCTTTACCTTATGACCAGGAAGTACCTGACACAAATGATTCAGTAGAGTCTCCATACTCAAACCCAGACTAACCAAAACAATTTCACTTTAAAATAGATGACTTAAACCACTGAAGCCAAACCCACGACACACCCAAGTGACCCCCTTTTGTTTCCTTTTCCCGGTTTCTTATTCTTCCCCCTCAATCACTGACCTTGCTCGCTTTCACCGGATTCAACTTGTTTAGCTATTCATTTTAATTTGACTTCTCACTCTTACACAAAAGTCAGCATCATTATCCAAAAACACAAGCCGGTCAATATCTCAGAGATATCTCCTTCACTTGAGCGTAGAAGGAGCACAACGTCCTCCACTGCAACACCACTGCTCTTGCTCTCTTCATTACTAGTACGGTATTCTCAACTACAATACCATCTTTCCCTGGCTACAGGAAGATTCCCTTCACTACTTTGACTGACCAAGAAAAACGAGGCGAGGGATCTGTCCACACAGTCAATACAAATGAAGGGTGCCAACGGCATACTTCAGAAAGGTATCTACGGGTGGACTTACCATAAAATGCCACCTCACCCTTAGGTGAGGGCTACAACCAACCAGAAAAGTAAACTGAAGGGTATCAGGACAATCCTCACAATGGATGTTTTGGTGAGGATACCACCACACACCTCTAAAATAACAAACTAGGTAAAAATATATACTAAGGAATTAAGACATAAAACAGTCCACTCACTCCTTCAAACCATTCACCCATTCAATCACTATAACCTTGTCTAAGCTCCACACATGCACTCTGATTCTACCCTTGTAAAACACCTTAAAGCAAAGAAAAAGAAACTATTATCCCGTTGCTTTACCCGCCACAAGTGCACTCACATGAACCCCTGCACAGCTGGACCACAGTACCATGCCCCCAGGGAACAGACAGACCTCTAACCAATTTGACACCTGTGGACCTCTCCTTTAATCGTGCATGAAAGAATCATCCCCACAGAGAAGTGCCGCAGCTGAGATGTACAGACAGGAAACCCCACTGTCTCAGAACAGCCTGGATTATTGTACAATCAGCCGGGAGTGACAAGATGACGCTGTAGGGTCAAAATAACCGAGTCTCCCTGAACCAGACAAACACTTCACATTATATACATTTTGCAACAGTTAAACAATATTTTATTACACATCATCCCCCCACACATGATTCATCAAACCTATTCAAACGAAATCCAATCTTCTCTATATTTACAGCACACCCCTTTGGGGATTTGTCCATTGCAGGTCATGGCATCATCACATAGTTACACATTTAAACACAAACATAATTAATTACAAGTTCCAGGTGGACTGGGACCTTCTAAACCCAGACATAATGCACATGGTCTGCAAGAACACTTCAAACAATATGAGGAGGGGAAGAATAAACAGGTTCCCTTTGAAATAAGTAACAAGCTCCCATGCACTTAAAAAGATTGTATCTCCTTTCCACAATACTCCCAAGTCGAAAAGAAAATGCTGGCTTCCATGGCTGGCCATCTAATATTGTTGGAGCTTCCTCTGTCTTCAATACTTTCCAAAGAATTGTTCCCAGACACATAGAGTTCACCTTGCAAGCCCTGGTTGCAGTGCATGCCCAGACTATGAAAGAGCACACGGGAAGCAGATTGTACATATTCACCATGTAACCCAAACTGTCCTCAACATATATCCCTTGAGATCCCCATGTATGTATGTCACTGCATACATGCTCTAAACCTACAGCGTCCTCTTCACAATGGCAAATCTCCTTTCTCGTATGCCCATTATGAAGCTCCTCATTGCACAGCTTCTAGGCGCTTCGTGGCACACTGTACCTATATTGTATTTCATTGACGCTTTTGATATGTATCTTGCTTCGCACGTGCAATCTAAAATGTATCAACTTAAACACAAAGTAACCCTGAAGTAACACATATCCCATTCCCACTAACTATGGTAAATGAATGCGAAACTACAACATCGGATCAATTTCGCCATTCCTGCAATGACAAATATGGCGCGAACAACGTGAACCCCTCTTTCTCATTGGGACCTTTTTTTCAACCACCCCAACAGTTCCTAACTGATGAAAGTAGAATGTTTCCAAATATTACTTTGGTTTAGGAATGATAAAGGATGAAAATATGAGCAGAAATTGCTTACAGCTAAAAAGATGTCCCTACCAGAGAGTGAGATCATTAATTAACACTTTTTTTTTATAGATGTGACATGGTGTAGCGCATGTGCAGTTTGTTTGAGTACAAAGGTTAGACTGTGCAGAGAAACTCCTAAAAGATGAGTGAAATGGAGTGAGGGTATGACTGACAGGAGAGAGTGAGTGTGCTGCATGAGACACGGGACTTGGAGAACCCTGAGCAATAGCAAATCAGTTGATCAGGTAAGAATGCTAAGGGAAATATCCCCATTCTAGGGACACGTTTAGGGGCCTCCCACTTCCAAAAATAAGTGAGCAAGGGCCTGAAAGGTTGGTTACACTGATGCTACTGCATTGGTTTCTGTGTTTTTTAGACAGCATGCCTGCTCAGATGGGTCCTGTTTTCACATTAGGCGATTCCCAGGCCACAGAAGCCATATTGGCACAGATTATTTGACGAACACCAAAAGACAATGTGAATGACATGTGTCTAAAGGAGTAGATACGGCGTTTTAGAAACAAGTTAGGTTTCCTTTGTCAGAGACTGAGATAACGAATTCACTGCAATCAAATCATTGTTGCCCTATTACTTGCAGAATTAAGGCTTGGCGTTGAATTTGAAAGGATCACGCCAGATAGACTGTATCAATAGCGACTCAGAATAATTGTTCTATGATGATTACATTTCTTTGTAGCAAAATGGTTTCCAGATAAACCAGGTAACGTGCCTTGGAAATGGAATGGAGGTTCGGTGTCCTACAGAGGAGTCATGTATTAAACTTTCCATGGATCTAGACAACAGGGCTAAACTGAGGGCCACCCTTAATGACTGCTAGAGAAGGAATTTCACTAATATGTTTCCTTCTTCATTGTCAAAATTTTGACATTCAGTTCAAAATAATTAGCTATCTATTTTCAAAAAAAGCATTGGCAGCACTAGAATATTAGTATTTAGTTTTGAAGCAGCAAGATCTATATTACAATTGAAAGAAAAACATACTACACTACTTCTTTGTTTTGTACAATGCTAACCATAACCAATTGCTTTCTTTGCAGATACATTAGGCTGTGCAGAAATTCTGCAAAATTTCAAATACAGCTTAATTATTCAATTCATTGAACAGTCACCAGTTTTAGCACATGTGCAAGAGTCCTGTGTGTCATTCTGGGGACCTCAAGTGGGCCGGATGCTTCCCCAAGCTAGAGAATTATTGTCCCAGGGGTGGTATGTTATGGATCCCCTGGTCACCCACCCTCAGCACTTGTTTCAGGGCAGGGGAAAGTAACAGTGCCACTATAGACACTCCTTCCCCTTTAAGAGAATTGAGGAATGGAGGTCCTGCAGAACCAGCAGATCCTGCCCTCTCGGCTCCCCTTGCACTATAGAGGAATCACACACACATCTATAGAGGCATAGAGAGGAACCTGAATTGGGGCAGGAAACATGGCAGTAATCCAGTCATTCATCCCACAAGAACATTACTCTCCTACAGTTAAGAACAGGCAGGCTAAGGGAGTACTTCCTAGGCTTCAGCACCAGGGTCTGACCACAAGAATGATAGCCGTTCAAGAGGAGGAACTAGTCAGACCCAAGTTCCACATCACAATTGCCATCTTCAGTGGACCCATCAGCCAATCCTGATCCAAGCTATGGCAGCTGAGTTTCCTTATCCCACAAAGAGGCTGGAAGCAAGTCCAGTGTATGGTATGCAGAGAGAGGACTGCCCAAGGGGAGGGACAAGCCAATCCTGCAATTCCCTTTCACCAAAGAGATGCTGAAAGATAGGTGTGCAGTTCTATAACAGCCCTCAAGCTCAGTCTGGCAGTGTAGGAGTCTGCTGCAGAGTTTTAGTTCACTTTATGAAAGTTGGAGAAGAAAACAAATTATTGAGTAAGTCCTGGACTGTAGGAGAGGTCCAGGAGTCTGGCCAATACTGGAACCTGGTAACTGAAGAAGAGTCCTAGGAGACCAGACTTAAAAACAACCTCATTACAAGTTTGATGGTATTTTGGCAGTAGATCTACCAAAATGTCACCAAACGGATTTAATGTTACCACTACTTGTTCCAGCGGAATTACCTCTGGAAGGTATTCGGCTAATTTGGCAATTTGTGGGCAGTGAGGTGGAGGAATTACCTCCAGCATTCTGCTTGGGGGTTTTCCTCCACCTTACCTCCAAGCCCATAGTTTGACACTGCATTTCTACCATTTGTGGCTAGACTGTGAACTCATAATGAGGCCCCTAGTAGCCAAGAGAGCCAAGAAGAGGAAAGTGCGGTTAGAGTGGTGGCCAAAGAGGGAGAATATCAGGACAGAGGCGAACATTGGAGCGATTATCTAAAGGCCAAAGAGAGAGACCAACAATTCAAAAGTCAAAGAGGGAGTAATTATCAAAAGATGAAACAGGGAGCATTCAGGACATAGGTGAAAGAGGGAGTACTTTTTAAGAGGCGAAAGTGGAGAATATCAGGGTGGAGGTGAGAGGGGGAGTGATTATCAAGAGGAGAAAGTGGGAGAATATTAGGACGGAGGTGAAAGAGGTAGTGATTACCAGGCTGAGCTTGGCAAGGTTGACATGAAAGAAATTGGTTATGTTGAGAAGAAGGCAGTGTTTGAACATCAGGAAGAGCTTGGTGAAGTTGGGACAGAGGAGGTTTAGTCATTTTGACAACAAGACAGAGCTTACATATCAGGAGAAGGATGGTGACATTGTTAAGAAAACGGGCCTCGAACATCAGAAGGAGAAAGATGAACAAGAGTTAAGGAAGGAGGATGACATAAGTGCATATCAGATGAAGGAGGTTGAGACAGGTGAATATCATAGGAAGAAGGTTGGAAGTGTTCAGCCGGAAGAGGTTCCTGGACGTAACCAGCAATGGGAAAGAGAAGAGATTGTTAACGTTCCGGAGAAGTGGGAATGTTAGAAGCAGGAGGAGGAAACAATTGGCCTGCTTAAGAAGGACCCGATGGGCCAGTGTTAGGGAGAATTTTCACCCAAGTGCTGAATTCCCTCTACCTTAGAGCCCTCAAGCTCTTTTGCTATATTTTGGGACTTTGAACTTTTCATTTTCAATGTATTTTACTTTTGTGTTCTTTGGATATGGAGTTTTAAAACAACTCCATAGGCATCATCTTTTTCTTGTGTGTCACACAGCACCTTCAGTGCAGTGGCACAGGGTGTCTCTCCAATTCCCCAAGGTTTAAATACCTTCTCTGGGGCTGACTACTGTCTCCCAGAGCATGTAAAGTCAAATTGACTTTATTAGTCTTTTTAAATTTACAGACCCAGCACACATTATCTTCCTATATAGTGCTGGAGGGGTTGCCTAGCATCCCTTGAGTCTAAACACTCATTTAACAGTCAAATGTTACCCTTTTCTACTTGAAATGGTTGGTGGCAGTGGTTTAACACAAAGTACCATGAATTATTCCCCAAAGCGAACACCGGTAGCTAAAAATCGGGTCAGTCTTGTTTTCCAATATAGCGCCCAAGACCTATCTGTAAAAACAGACTGCAGTCAACTTTTTTCGCCGTTTCTTTTAGGAAAGGTCCTTCTTGTGTTTGTCTCTGCGCGCCAAACCAGGTTTGGTCCCTTTGTTCATTGGCCTTTGGCGGGCTTCAGTGCTGAAGCCCTCCTCTGGCGCCCGAGTGTCTGGGGTGGACAGGATGTGAGGGAGGTGTCCGAAACTCCCTGTGCTTAGTCTCCTAGGAGACCTGAATGTACTCTGGCGTGATTGGTCGGCTGGCTGTCCGGCAAGGACTGTGTGAATGACAGCGAGGCTGGATTCAACAGGGGAAAACTGTTTAAAAGCAGGCCTCTGGGACTTGGAAAGCAGAGTCGACCGCTGGAATGAGAGAACCGAAGACGAGCTGAAGGAAGACGACTGCTGCAACTCCTGGTCCACTAGTGAAGCCCTCCTGCAGGTCCGAATTGGCTGAAACTCCATCGACAGAGAAGCCCTTCAAGGTTAACTTCTTCCCTTCAGTTTGATGGGAACAGCCAACTCGCAAGTCACCTGGACACCGTCTCTATACTGGTCGAATTTTCTTCAGAGTGCTGTTGAAAACCCGATAGCCAGTGAGAAGGATAACAGTTTGTGGTCTTTAAGGCACTCACTCACACCTTAAACCGATGTTTTGCCAAGCTTGTGGCTTCTTCCTTGGGCAGTGCAGGAACTTCCCGACATCCTCCTTCTTGTCCCCATGACTGAATCTCAGGAACAGTGAGATCTGCAGGAACTGCCAGGAACAACTGCCTCAGCTACAGCTCTTCTTCATTTAAAAGGTACTGTGCAAACACGGTCAGGAAATCCTTTCTACCGTGGGGAAAATTTGTGAAACCTTCCCAACTTTGAAGGCTTGTCCTTCCCTAAACCGACATCTAACTTTTCGTCTGACCAACTAGTTCTAAACACCATTGCAAAGACTTAACCGTTTACTACCAGAGAACTGTGCTATCCTATCCAAGACTCTGAACCATTGACTTTGGCCCAGGCCTATTGAATTGAATTGCCAGTTGTAATGAACTGAAACTATTTGCCCTACTTCTGAAAGTATTTGTGCTTTGATTCTTTTAACCTTGTCCTTTTACCCCTTTTCAAAGTACTGAAGTACCATTTTGCTCCCACTTCAGGGGAGCTGAACTTGTTCAGAAACTGATTGGTTGTGTATTGTAGTATATTAGTTTGTGATATTGAGCTGCTCTTGCTAGTGGAATGTTTTCTAACTGACTGTGTAAATAAATGTACATTCTTTTACCAAGAAACCTTGAGTAAGTGTTTCTTTGAACCACTGTGATTGCTAGTCTTTTGTGTAACCTTTTGTATTGCTCACTTTACTCTTGAGATAGTCTGGCTGCTCAGTCACTGCTACCACATTACTGTGTAGTGCGGGCTTGTACCAAAGGTGAAATTGTACTTACTTGTAGTCTTAATTGCGTGCAGTGTTCCCAAAGGGTACTGCATGTGATTCTGCCTTACAGCCAGGTCAGCCCTGAGCAGGTGCAGAATGTAGCATGAGGAACACATGTGAGCTAAGGACATTATTGTAGGATTAGGAAGTGGCAGAAAGAGTTTGCAGTTTGAGGAGCTTATTGCAGAGGATGACGCTTGAACTTAGGAGTAAGAGCTGCCGACTGGACTTGACAGTGGACTCCAAGGGATGAATAAGAGGATCCAATTTATGTGGATGCATAGCTCAGAGATTTGTAACTGGATTAGTAGGTCACCCTCCCACCATACCAATTTTCCTATGTCCACATCCCAGCTCTGGGAGTTGCCATTCCCGATGCCCAAGGCCTTCATGCCCTGGATTCTGGAGACTGAGGACTCCCTGAAAGGGGACTGCCTAAGGAAGCAAATTGGAGGAATCCTTCCTGGCAATAATGACAAGCTAGCCTGTAAGAACAAGGGAAAAATGAGAAATTGAAGGAAATGTGATACATGCCCATCAAACCAGTGTGCCTAAAACAACCAAGGCTGCTGAGAGAAAGGCAAGCCCTCAAGATAGTGAAACGGCAAAGACTTTCCTTCATTGAGCCTTTCATTTTGGGCACCATTTCTACTTCTGTACAGAGCAACCTTGTACTAACCACCCTAAGAAACACAGTGAAGTTTGATTTTCTCCAAATTGTAGTCAAAGGCCAATGGAGTATCCTGACATTTTTGAGTTGCACTTTATGCTTTGCCCATTTATTACTTTTGCTCCGCGCTTTGACCTGACCTGAGAATCGAGAATGCAGAGAATCTTGCATTTTCTTAATAAGTGCTGAATTAAATAAATAAATGAGAATAAAGAGATATCAGATATATTACAACCTTCTATGGAGGATTAAGGGTTTGGATCTGTCAAAGAGTTGGGGTATTCTGAAATAGTAGTGGTACATCTGGGAAAACAAAAGATATTACAAGTAATTTCCTGTGCCATGTAGCTGATGGGATCCCCAGACCAGATACTTTGGAAATGTAAGCTTAACCTGCTTTGTGTGGGTAGAAAGTGCAAGTCTACAGGATTGAGGCGGGTGGGTGCCAAGGCAAGTGCTAAGAGGTAGACAGAGGCTGGGGCTATTGGGTTTGGGAGGCCAGATCCTCGAGGGCTACATAAGGGCCCTGGCCACCAATCACAGTGACTGTGAGATTGGCAGAGGTTCCTTAAAGTGACCCACTAGCCATAGCCTTTGGACACACCCATTACCACCACCTCACTGTAGCTATAAAATGATCCCTTTTTGTATTAATTCTCTCTTTTTAAAAGAAATACCTGTAGTTATCCATAAACGTTCGCAAATAACCACGGTTATTGAAATAAGGTGTGCAAAATCCCAAATTCTTCTTTGCCCTCCGAAGGCACTCACCAAGCCCCCCACCTCCCACCTTGACATGCTCCACCCACTCCACTCAGGTCCTTTTTCTCTCCATAGCCCTCCCAAGTTCCCCCCCAAACACTCGTCATTTCGTGTGACACACTTTCATTCCCGATCTCCTGTTCAATTATAAACGCAGTTACCCTATGGTTCCCCATGCTATTCCTGCAGTTACGCAAAAACGGTTGACCTCTTAACTTGCTCCCCAGCCCCCACAATTCCCCGATTTCACATTGTGTCCTCTGCCCTGCCCACTTTTAGCCAGATGCCATTTCCTCCTTTTTCCTCCTCCAAGTGGCTTTTTTGGCCCTTTTTGGTTTTGGCTAGCCATGGAGAAACATCGGTTATCTTTCGGATTCAGCAAAAAAAAGCATTTTTTTCAATTCTGAAAAGCCTCTCTGATGCATTGTGAGACAATATAGCTATACTTTAGGGAGAGGGGGGCACCTCCTCCCCCATCAAATATGTTAACAACTACTGGACGGAATAACGCCAGATCCCTCCTGGCAATTGAGTAAAAGCTTCGTGCCCAAGTTGTTTCATACCTTGTCCAAGTCCATACAGCAGTTTTTGCTGTGCACTGCGCGGACATTTTGACTTTTTCTCTATGGGAAAATGAATGGGACTATGAGGAAGACACTTTTTGTGCTTTATTAATAATTTTTATTTTTTTAAACAAATCTTTCTCCCAAATTTCCATCGAGGGGGTATGAAGGGCTGTGACAAACTTTTTATTTGCAAAATATCAGCCAAATCCGTCATTCAAGTAAAACGTTACTAGCAATTGAATGTTGGGGTTTCCTATGGAACTAGCTATGCAACTTAACTGTAGTGCGGCGACCAATATATATATATATATATATATATATATATATATATATATATATATATATATCAATCATCAGCCAGTGTAATGACATGGGCAGCCTTGAGTCGCACTGCAGGTTGGCTCGTAAATTCCTAAAAATTGTAATAATCTCCAAAAAATACTACAAATATCTTTATTTTCTAAATTCCATAAAATCCATAATCCCCAAACCAAAAGGCGAGGTGGTGTGATGACGTGTTTCGCAACAATCCCCTTGCTTTTTCACGTGACTTGACCACCTAATCCAATGCACTATACAAAGGAAAGGCATGCTGGTCACTGGACTCGTGTCCCTTTTCTATGTGCATTATTTTGTCTACCAATGAGCAGTTTCTTACAAATTCCCATGGACTATATCTTGGTGTACATCGCAGTGGCGGCAATATTAACATATCTACTGCTTCATGTAGCAGGTTATGTCCTTGGCCTCATGCCCATGGACCACATCTCTCTAACCCTAAAATGCCTCCACTGGCTCCCTGTGGCTGCTATGATCAAGCTCAAAACCCTCTGCATCATCCACAAGGCTGTCTGGGACCTGGGACCCAGCTAGATCCAACTTTCTCTCCCTAAATACCACCCTACTAGAGCCCTTCGGTTTTGGAGCTCCAAATCTCTGCTGATCAGACGCTTCTCCAAGCAGAGAGTGGGAGGTAGAGCTCTCACCTCTGCAGGTGCCTCCCTCTGAAATGGCCTCCCTGCCCCTTTCAGTCTTGGGCCGGATCTCCTTAAGTTCCGGAAGCTCATCAAGACTCTCCTTTTCTCTTCCTCCTTCCCTCTTCCCCTTGCCTGCTAATGTTTCGCCTCTGCCTCCTGACTAGCTGCCGGGTTCCTTCAGATTCCTACAGGGCACCAGGCCCTCCCCTACCTGTCTACCCCTGCACTTGGTCGCCTCAGACCCACCTCCAACCTGCACTTGCCCTTCTGGGCTCCCTTCCCCTGCACTATCCTGGCTGGGCTTGCACCCTTGTATTTATTTAGTTATTTATTAATTTATTGTGCATTTGTTAGGTGTTTATGCAGTAAGTACATTCTGTTTCAAAGCGCTCACAGGGCAACAGGGAGGGCACATGAAACAATGTACTATGCCTTGTGAGTATTCAGAATTTACAATTACAGTAAAGAAGTGGGGGAATAGTGGTGGGGGTAAGTGCTGGAATGTCCATGCTCATGGGTGAGCAGCAGGTGAAGTGCATAATATGGTAAGTGCTATGCCGTCAGGAGCCGCATTGGGTAGATGAGTGCAAGCCTACAGGACGAAGACTGGTGGTTGTTGAGGCAAGTGCTTCGAGGTAGGCAGAGCTTGGGGCATCGGCTGGGGTGAGTGGGTGTGGAAGGCCAGGACCCCAAGGATGCATAAAGGCACTAGTCCTCAATCTTAGCGACTGTGAAATCAGCTGGGGAGGGAAGAAAGAAAGAAGGAGGCGAAGAGGAAAGACTTTAGGAGCTTTCAGAATTTGAGGAAGTCCGGCTGAAGACGAAGAGGAATGTGGATGCAGTTCCATGGTAGCGAGCCAAATGAAGAAAGAGAACGGCCTCCGGCCCTCTGTTTGGTGAAACGCTTTACATACAAAGAGTTAAAGAGGTACCAGAGGAATGGAGAGGTCTAGAGGGAGAGTATTTAGTAAGAGAAAGTTGCAGATAGCGTGGCCCCTCGCCCAGACAGCCTTGTGGATGATGCAGAGGGATTTGAATTTAATCGGTGCAGCAACCTGGCACCAGTGAAGAGTTTTTAGGGCAGGAGTGATGCGGTTTCTGGTCTTAAGGCCAAGGATAAACCTTGCTGCCCTATTCTGGATTATCTGGAGGGATCGTAGAATGGAAGAAGGTAAATTCAGGAGAAGGCTGTTGCAATAGTGAAGCCTGGAGAGAACCAGGGTTCAGGTGACATTGAGCTTCTGGAGGAAAGTGATAAACGAGAGGATTCCTTTAAGAAGGAAGAGTTGAAAGTGGGACTTCTTGGCAATGTCCTGAGTGTGAGGGAGGAAGGAGAGAGAGGAGTCAAAAATGACTCAGAGGTTTCTGGCTTCAGATGAAGGAGCAGGGGTGAACCCTGAACCCATAGAGGAAGGCCAGAGTGAGGGGGGAAAAAGAGAGCAGGGGTCCCATGAGCCTTTCCAGTCTTGTTCCTTGCACCTAGCATGTGGACCTTCTGCCCCTGCACTCTTTTCTCCCCAAGCTGTGTCCACCTTGCCTCCCCTGGCACTTGCTTATCCCTCCTGCAGCCACCCACCCGTCCCCGCCCGCCTGCACTTGTTTACTGCTCTTGCATGATCCGAATGTCAC